>NC_091293.1:19336076-19366076 GCF_038502225.1 Cherax quadricarinatus | reverse complement strand
TTCAAAATCTTTAGTTACACTTCTATGTCCCTGGAACAACACAGACGACTTTCTGTTGGACAGGTAACCTTTAATCCAGCGGAGAAGCCATCCTCCAACATCCATTCTGGCAAGTTCACTAATGATTACATGTCTGTTGGCTACATCAAAAGCGGATTTAAGGTCAAGGAACGTAGTGTATGAGCTGTCAGTGTGCAGAGTGAGAAAGGTGGTAATGCAATGATGCACACTCCTTCCATGCATGAAGCCATGCAACCGGGGTGACAAGAATTCCTTAATTCTGTGCATAAGACGATTAAGAATCATCCTTTCAAATGTTTTACACAAGCAGCTAGTAAGGGATATTGGGCGAAATGAGTTTTGTTGATTGGGCTTTGGAATGGGAATAATGAGGCTATTGGTCCATGATTTAGGGAGCTCCCCAGTGACATAACTCATGTTATATAATTCAAGTAAAGGATTACCTGGTACTCGGCACACCAATCTGAGTATGTTGTAAGTAATACCATCCTCACCAGGCGACGTGGAGTTGCCCTTAGTTAGTGCTGCATCAAGTTCATAATTAGTGAAAGGAATGTTGCAGTCATCTGCCTTGCTGAGCATAAAGCAAACAAGTCTCTCCCTTGCATCATATTTGTCCATTAATTTCGCCTGTGTGGTACTGGGAAGACTGTCATAGCTAGATGTAGCAGCCCAAGCACTGACTAACTCATTCGCCCTATGCAAGGGATGAGGGTGCGCGATCTGCCCAGTTCTGTTACCCTTAATTCTATTTATGTCCCTCCATGCCCGGCTAAGTGGGGTGTGAGCATTGAGACCATTGACAAATTGTTCCCAGTCTGTTTGCCGCAGCTCTGTCATACGCTCTCTGGCAGCAGCAAGGGCAGTTTGGAAGAGGCTCAGCATTTCAGGGGTACGATGGTTTCTATAGGCTAGGCCTAGTCTGCGAGCAGTACGTTTCAATGTTCGAAGTTTAGAATCATTGTAATAGGTATGATTTTTATAAGACTTATGATTTCAACCCTTTTTGTTCTGTGTTTATGCACCTATTATTTTTCATGTTTTATTGAACAAATTCACTCTTAGTGCAATTTTTAAGTTGTTCATTTAAAGTAAATTGTTCTTTTGCTTGTTCAGTAAGTGTTGCTTAAGCTGCAGTTAAGAGTTAAAGTGTTCATTCAGTTCATTCCTTGCTATATTTTCTTTTCTTGTAAACTGTATTTCTTGTGTGTGTAATATTTTATTATTGCACATTGACTCATTTTGCAATAATTCTTGTGCAAGCATTGTGTTGTCATTAAAATTTTTCTTTCAGAAATTTTGTGTAGTGTTGTGCAGTACTTTTGATTAGCAATTGTCATTTGCAATATTGCTACAGTTTATTTCAGTGCAGTTTCATATGCTCTTTTCTGTGCATAATATTTTATTCTTTGTGTGCCATTTTATTTTCTTTTAGTGAATTGTTTCCCAGTTTGTTTTAATTTTGCACAAGCTTTATTGAGTCCAATTTAACATTTTTTTTTGATTGATTCATCATTTTATTGTTGAATTTCCCTACTGCATTGAGAGTAAAGACAACTCACTGTGCCATTCATTCAATTTTAAAGTAAAGTTGAGCAAATTAGATTTGAGTAAAGTACAAGTTCTCTTGATTTTCAAAGTGTTGTTTATTCAGTTGAGTATTTTCTTTTGTGAGTTTCCTTGCTTACAGTGTGACCTTTCAATTTTTATTTACTCATGCAGAATAGTTAAGCATTTTCTTACCGTTTAAGCTTACTGTGTCATTCTCTTTATTTTTCTTGCCTTTATGTCCTTCAGTAAGTTCCCTGAGAACATGTCCCAGTCACTTTTGAATGTTCACTTACTGCATCATGCCAAAGTCAATATGAATCAGTCCACAGTACCAGTATTCCCTTACTGTCTGGAGTACAATACCTAGCCCCTGAGCAATGTGTTTGTTCTCCCATCTTGTATCTGAGATTTGTTAAAGCGCTGCAAAATGTGAAGTTCAGATTAAGCTCCTATAGATTCGTTCATTACTTATTAATGTAGCTGAGCAGTCAGGCACTAGTAATACTGTCACTCCTGTCTGGACTCCAGCCACAATATCGTGCACGCATGATAGTGTACAGTTACCTTGGGTTTCAGAGGAACCTCAGACAACCCTGGGTGCTGAGACTACTACCCTTGCAATGGCGACTTGTTCAAGTACTCGTTCCTTCCCAGGGGACACTTTGAGAAGAACTTTACTTGCAACGAGTTATACCATCTCTTGCCGATGCCACAAGCCATTGCAGAAAGATGTTTCTGTGGCTAGTGTGCTCACTTGAGTGTTGTTGTTGTCCGTTGTGTTCCAGATTGTGATCCCATCCTAGTTGACAGTAATTTGTGCAATGTAAGAAGTTATTTCTCGAGAAACTTTCACATATTGTTCACGTTTGTAAGTGAAGTTTCTTTATAGCTGATACCGCGTGTCACTGTGTGTGACCCAGATTGAATATCATTATTGTTGACCGTGTTCATTTCTTTTCCCCTGTGCTTGCAGTGAGAGATAGTAGATTCGCACAGAACTGCTAAATGCCTCAAATGATGTAGTGGAAGTTTTAGCAGTAAAGGTCGAGAACCAAAACCTAGTCATTGTGATAGTCTACAAGCCTCCGGATGCAACATCCCAACAATTCCAGGAACAGCTGTTAAAAATTGACCACTGTCTGGAAAACCTTCCAGCTCCTGCACCCAACATCTTGCTCCTGGGGGATTTCAACTTAAGGCACCTAAAATGGAGGAATATAGCAAATAATATTGTTGCAGTAATAACACCAGGAGGCAGCTCTGATGAAAACTCACACTCACGCGAGCTTTTAAATCTCTGCACAAAATTCAATTTAAACCAGCAAATAATAGAGCCTACTAGACTGGAGAATACACTAGACCTCATCTTCACTAACAATGATGATCTGATAAGAAATATCACCATATCAAAAACAATATACTCAGATCACAACATAATTGAGGTTCAGTCATGTATGCGCGGAGCCCCAGACCGACATAATGAGATTAGTCATGAGGGAGCATTCACCAAATTCAACTTCAATAACAAAAACATAAAGTGGGACCAAGTAAACCAAGTCCTAACCGATATAAGCTGGGAAGATATACTAAGCAACACAGACCCCAACTTATGCCTAGAACAGATTAACTCGGTGGCACTCGATGTATGCACAAGGCTTATTCCTCTAAGAAAAAGGAGGAGTAGATGTAAAACAGAAAGAGACAGGCGCTCCCTTTACAGGCGACGGAAAAGAATAACAGAGCGGCTAAAAGAGGTCAATATATCTGAAATGCGAAGGGAGACACTGGTCAGAGAAATAGCAAGCATCGAACTTAAGCTAAAAGAATCCTTTAGGAGTCAGGAATCGCGGGAAGAACTAAAAGCCATAAATGAAATCGAAAGAAACCCAAAGTATTTCTTCTCCTATGCCAAATCAAAATCGAGAACAACGTCCAGTATTGGGCCCCTACTTAAACAAGATGGGTCCTACACAGATGACAGCAAGGAAATGAGTGAGCTACTCAAGTCCCAATATGACTCAGTTTTTAGCAAGCCGCTAACCAGACTGAGAGTCGAAGATCAAAATGAATTTTTTATGAGAGAGCCACAAAATTTGATTAACACAAGCCTATCCGATGTTATCCTGACGCCAAATGACTTCGAACAGGCGATAAATGACATGCCCATGCACTCTGCCCCAGGGCCAGACTCATGGAACTCTGTGTTCATCAAGAACTGCAAGAAGCCCCATCCTATGGAGAGGGAGCATGGACACGGGGGTCGTCCCACAGTTACTAAAAACAACAGACATAGCCCCACTCCACAAAGGGGGCAGTAAAGCAACAGCAAAGAACTACAGACCAATAGCACTAACATCCCATATCATAAAAATCTTTGAAAGGGTCCTAAGAAGCAAGATCACCACCCATCTAGAAACCCATCAGTTACACAACCCAGGGCAACATGGGTTTAGAACAGGTCGCTCCTGTCTGTCTCAACTATTGGACCACTACGACAAGGTCCTAAATGCACTAGAAGACAAAAAGAATGCAGATGTAATATATACAGACTTTGCAAAAGCCTTCGACAAGTGTGACCATGGCGTAATAGCGCACAAAATGCGTGCTAAAGGAATAACAGGAAAAGTCGGTCGATGGATCTATAATTTCCTCACTAACAGAACACAGAGAGTAGTCGTCAACAGAGTAAAGTCCGAGGCAGCTACGGTGAAAAGCTCTGTTCCACAAGGCACAGTACTCGCTCCCATCTTGTTCCTCATCCTTATATCAGACATAGACAAGGATGTCAGCCACAGCACCGTGTCTTCCTTTGCAGATGACACCCGAATCTGCATGACAGTGTCTTCCATTGCAGACACTGCAAAGCTCCAGGCAGACATCAACCAAATCTTTCAGTGGGCTGCAGAAAACAATATGAAGTTCAACGATGAGAAATTTCAATTACTCAGATATGGTAAACATGAGGAAATTAAATCTTCATCAGAGTACAAAACAAATTCTGGCCACAAAATAGAGCGAAACACCAACGTCAAAGACCTGGGAGTGATCATGTCGGAGGATCTCACCTTCAAGGACCATAACATTGTATCAATCGCATCTGCTAGAAAAATGACAGGATGGATAATGAGAACCTTCAAAACTAGGGAGGCCAAGCCCATGATGACACTCTTCAGGTCACTTGTTCTATCTAGGCTGGAATATTGCTGCACACTAACAGCACCTTTCAAGGCAGGTGAAATTGCCGACCTAGAAAATGTACAGAGAACTTTCACGGCGCGCATAACGGAGATAAAACACCTCAATTATTGGGAGCGCTTGAGGTTCCTAAACCTGTATTCCCTGGAACGCAGGAGGGAGAGATACATGATTATATACACCTGGAAAATCCTAGAGGGACTAGTACCGAACTTGCACACGAAAATCACTCACTACGAAAGCAAAAGACTTGGCAGATGATGCACCATCCCCCCAATGAAAAGCAGGGGTGTCACTAGCACGTTAAGAGACCATACAATAAGTGTCAGGGGCCCGAGACTGTTCAACTGCCTCCCAGCACACATAAGGGGGATTACCAACAGACCCCTGGCAGTCTTCAAGCTGGCACTGGACAAGCTCCTAAAGTCAGTTCCGGATCAGCCGGGCTGTGGCTCGTACGTTGGTTTGCGTGCAGCCAGCAGCAACAGCCTGGTTGATCAGGCTCTGATCCACCAGGAGGCCTGGTCACAGACCGGGCCGCGGGGGCGTTGACCCCCGGAACTCTCTCCAGGTAAACTCCAGGTAAACTCCCTTGCTCATATTGCATGTTATAGCATTAATTTTTTCAATCGGGGAGAGTCATCTGCTCCACCGAGTTCGTTCATTCCTCCAGTAAGAAAGAACCGATCCCTTGTGTTCCGGTGATTCGATTCCTGCTCCAGGAAGATCTTATTCTGACTGTGAAGCCACCAGCACCCATCAGTGACTTTGTATTGAGCCAAGAATTACTGTATCAAGCAGCCGAATTGGGTACTCCAAGTAGAAGAGTATACCAGTTAGTAATTTCACAGTCACTAGTGAACGTAGCTCTACAGCTAGTTCATGATGCATCAGGTGTTGCACACCCTGGTATGGATCATTCTGTGAAACAAGCCAGAATGAAGTACTTTTGGCCACGTATGGCAACTGACATTTCGGAGTATGTTAAGAAATGTAGTGTTTGTATGCAACACAAAGAAAATGTCAATGGTCCTAATCCAATCCAAGTGTACCCAACCACTAGCGAACCATGGGAAAGAGTTGCCCTTGATTTGTTAACCAATTTTAAATGTTCCCTCCAAAGCAACAAACATCTGTGTGTTATGGTAGACCATTTCACCAGATATTGTGAGTTAGTTCCTATTGCAGATAAGACTGCTGAGACAGTAGCTAAAGTGTTTAAAGAATGCACTATCTGCAGGCATACCACCCCTAAGTCCTTAGTAACAGATAATGGAGGTGAATTCTGTAATGAGATTCTTGAAAATTTGTGTACTTTGTACAAGATCTCTAAATCCACCATTGTTCCTCATCATCCTGCCAGGAATGGGTTAGCTGAACGAACCAATAAGAAAGTACTTGGTGTCTTGAGAGCCACTATCAACCCCAATAGTGAAACTTGGGATGAAGTTATACCAGATGTTCAATGTGCCATAAATTCTGCTTACAATGCTTCCATAGGTGATACTCCACATTATGCATTGTATGGTGTAGACAAGCGTTTACCCTATTACAACCATGATGATTTCGTAGCAACTCGTACAAGCATGGTTCAGTGTGTTTTTAGAAGAATCCGTGAAACACTTCATAAATCAACAGCAGAATTTACTAGAGTAACTAATAGCTGTGCTAAACCATCAAAAGTTAAAGTAGGTTCGAGAGTAATGCTGACAAATTTCAATAAAACATCCGCAATGCCTAAGCTCGATCAAAAGTTTGTTGGCCCTTATCGAGTTGTAGAACATATCTCTGGCAATAAGTATAAGGTTAGAGAAATTAGTACTGGTAAGTACATAGAATCGCATTTAGATCATATGAAATTAGTATGCGATGTTGATGATATTGCTACCCAGACTAATGTGACAGATGCTGAAAATCCTCTTGACTCTGTACCCTCTACCTCAAATACTCAGTCAGATATTCAACCTGAATGTCGTTACTCCTTGCGTACTCGACAAGTAATGAGAAACCCACAAGTATCTTTTGTAGATACTCGTTCAGATCTCCCTCAGTCAAGGCATGTTAGCCATTGCAGAGGAATTCAATCCTCCCAGAGATAACCATTCTGCATATGTAAACCTCACCCTCGCAGAATTGGGTTTAAATGTACATAGCCTGTATAATTAGATGTCAGAGATGAAGGAAATTGTCAACTATTTATTAACTGATCAGTTTTTTCAGAAATTTTTTTTCTTTCGTGTTCACGTTCCCTCCGTATTCTGAGAATTTGACAGTAATGATCTGAGTGCACCAGATTTGCTTTGCTGTTAATTTCACTGGAGGCAGTGGAGATGTTATGTCTGAGAGCAATGTGTGGTGTGAATATAATGCAGAGAATTCGTAGTTTGGAAGTTAGGAGGAGGTGCGGGATTACTAAAACTGTTGTCCAGAGGGCTGAGGAAGGGTTGTTGAGGTGGTTCGGACATGTGGAGAGAATGGAGCGAAACAGAATAACTTCAAGAGTGTATCAGTCTGTAGTGGAAGGAAGTTGGGGTAGGGGTCGGCCTAGGAAAGGTTGGAGAGAGGGGGTAAAAGAGGTTTTGTGTGCGAGGGGCTTGGACTTCCAGCAGGCATGCGTGAGCGTGTTTGATAGGAGTGAATGGAGACAAATGGTTTTTAATACTTGACGTGCTGTTGGAGTGTGAGCAAAGTAACATTTATGAAGGGGTTCAGGGAAACCGGCAGGCCGGACTTGAGTCCTGGAGATGGGAAGTACAGTGCCTGCACTCTGAAGGAGGGGTGTTAATGTTGCAGTTTAAAAACTGTAGTGTAGAGCACCCTTCTGGCAAGACAGTGATGGAGTAAATGATGGTGAAAGTTTTTCTTTTTCGGGCCACCCTGCCTTGGTGGGAATCGGCCAGTGTGATAATAAATAATAAAAATATATATATATATATATATATTTATTCTTCGTCGGAATTCGTAGAGTGCATGAATACAGATCGATCGATCAATTCCATCCCATATTGTACCATGATTTGTTCTTATAGTTTGTAATGCATTGCGTTAAAACTTAGTACGTTAGCACCCATTACAATGAAACTCATTACGTTAACACCCATTATGTAGAACTCATTATGTTAACATCCATTATGATACCATCCATTAGTTCTAAGTTATATATGAATTTGTTATTGTATAGAATCAGCCCAGAACCACCTGCCTGTTCAGCCTATAGCATAGTAGCATATGTCGAGACGACATACGTAACATGACCGAGCTGTCAGCATAGTTGATGATCCCCTTATGTGTGTTATATAGATTAGCTCAGTAACATAACTTAAATTGCCAGGCACACCATCTAAAGGGGACAAAAAGATACAAAACATCCAGGCCATGGGAAAACCTGGGTAGCCACAGCCACTCAAGAGGGAGAGGTTTTTTAGTGCCAGAAAGGAAAAAAAAACTGGCAGGAAATGGCAGAAATCGTACACCAAATCCAGTCATTCCTGGAGTGGAACCACAGTCGATGGCCTCCACTCCAAACCAACAGATACAGATACTAATGCCGGAAAAAAATCCCCCCCCAGTACAAACAATACCACCAGTCCAATGACATTCTTCTTTGCAAATATACAGGGTCTAAAGCCAGCAACAAACAACAAAATGCCTTTCATCCGTGGACTGCTTGCAGAGGCAAAGGCAATGTTCGCGGCTTTCACTGAGACCCACATAAAGGATCACTTGGACAACGAAATATGGATCCCAGGTTACAACCTATACAGATGTGACAGAGTGAACAGGCAAAAGGGGAGAGGGGGGTTGGCCTGTACATTGCAGAGTCACTTGTTTGCACAGAACTGCTTAATGCCTCAAATGATGTAGTGGAAGTTTTAGCAGTAAAGGTCGAGAACCAAAACCTAGTCATTGTGGTAGTCTACAAGCCTCCGGATGCAACATCCCAGCAATTCCAGGAACAGCTGTTAAAAATTGACCACTGTCTGGAAAATCTTCCAGCTCCTGCACCCAACATCTTGCTCCTGGGGGATTTCAACTTAAGGCACCTAAAATGGAGGAATATAGCAAATAATATTGTTGCAGTAACAACACCAGGAGGCAGCTCTGATGAAAACTCACACTCACACGAGCTTTTAAATCTCTGCACAAAATTCAATTTAAACCAGCAAATAATAGAGCCTACTAGACTGGAGAATACACTAGACCTCATCTTCACTAACAATGATGATCTGATAAGAAATGTCACCATATCAAAAACAATATACTCAGATCACAACATAATTGAGCTTCAGACATGTATGCGTGGAGCCCCAGACCGATATAATGAGACTAGTCACGAGGGAGCATTCACCAAATTCAACTTCAATAACAAAAACAAAGTGGGACCAAGTAAACCAAGTCCTAACCGATATAAGCTAGGAAGATATACTAAGCAACACAGACCCCAACTTATGCCTAGAACAGATTAACTTGGTGGCACTCGATGTATGCACAAGGCTTATTCCTCTAAGAAAAAGGAGGAGTAGATGTAAAATAGAAAGAGACAGGCGCTCCTTTTACAGGCGACGGAAAAGAATAACAGAGCGGCTAAAAGAGGTCAATATATCTGAAATGCGTAGGGAGACACTGGTCAGAGAAATAGCAAACATCGAACTTAAGCTAAAGGAATCTTATAGGAGTCAGGAATCGTGGGAAGAACTAAAAGCCATCAATGAAATCGAAAGAAACCCAAAGTATTTCTTCTCCTATGCCAAATCAAAGTCGAGAACAACGTCCAGTATTGGGCCCCTACTTAAACAAGATGGGTCCTACACAGATGACGGCAAGGAAATGAGTGAGCTACTCTAGTCCCAATATGACTCAGTTTTTAGCAAGCCGCTAACCAGACAGAGTCGAAGATCAAAATGAATTTTTTATGAGAGAGCCACAAAATTTGATTAACACAAGCCTATCCGATGTTATCCTGACGCCAAATGACTTCGAATAGGCGATAAATGACATGCCCATGCACTCTGCCCCAGGGCCAGACTCATGGAACTCCGTGTTCATCAAGAACTGCAAGAAGCCCCTATCATGAGCCTTTTCCATCCTATGGAGAGGGAGCATGGACACGGGGGTCGTCCCACAGTTACTAAAAACAACAGACATAGCCCCACTCCACAAAGGGGGCAGTAATGCAACAGCAAAGAACTACAGACCGATAGCACTAACATCCCATATCATAAAAATCTTTGAAAGGGTCCTAAGAAGCAAGATCACCACCCATCTAGAAACCCATCAGTTACACAACCCAGGGCAACATGGGTTTAGAACAGGTCGCTCCTGTCTGTCTCAACTATTGGATCACTACGACAAGGTCCTAAATGCACTAGAAGACAAAAAGAATGCAGATGTAATATATACAGACTTTGCAAAAGCCTTCGACAAGTGTGACCATTGCGTAATAGCGCACAAAATGCGTGCTAAAGGAATAACAGGAAAAGTCGGTCGATGGATCTATAATTTCCTCATTAACAGAACACAGAGAGTAGTCGTCAACAGAGTCAAGTCCGAGGCAGCCACGGTGAAAAGCTCTGTTCCACAAGGCACAGTACTCGCTCCCATCCTGTTCCTCATCCTCATATCCGACATAGACAAGGATGTCAGCCACAGCACCGTGTCTTCCTTTGCAGATGACACCCGAATCTGCATGACAGTGTCTTCCATTGCAGACACTGCAAGGCTCCAGGCGGAGATCAACCAAATCTTTCAGTGGGCTGCAGAAAACAATATGAAGTTCAACGATGAGATATTTCAATTACTCAGATATGGTAAACACGAGGAAATTAAATCTTCATCAGAGTACAAAACAAATTCTGGCCACAAAATAGAGCGAAACACCAACGTCAAAGACCTGGGAGTGATCATGTAAGAGGCTCTCACCTTCAAGAACCATAACATTGTATCAATCGCATCTGCTAGAAAAATGACAGGATGGATAATGAAAACCTTCAAAACTAGGGAGGCCAAGCCCATGATGACACTCTTCAGGTCACTTGTTCTATCTAGGCTGGAATATTGCTGCACACTAACAGCACCTTTCAAGGCAGGTGAAATTGCTGACCTAGAAAATGTACAGAGAACCTTCACGGCGTGCATAACGGAGATAAAACACCTCAATTACTGAGAGCGCTTGAGGTTCCTAAACCTGTATTCCCTGGAACGCAGGTGGGAGAGAGAGATGATTATATACACCTGGAAAATCCTAGAGGGACTAGTACCGAACTTGCACACGAAAATCACTCACTACGAAAGCAAAAGACTTGGCAGATGATACAACATCCCCCCAATGAAAAGCAGGGGTGTCACTAGCACGTTAAGAGACCACACAATAAGTGTCAGGGGCCCGAGAGTGTTCAACTGCCTCCCAGCATACATAAGGGGGATTACCAACAGACCCCTGGCAGTCTTCAAGCTGGCACTGGACAAGCACCTAAAGTCGGTTCCTGACCAGCCGGGCTGTGGCTCGTACGTTGGTTTGCCTGCAGCCAGCAGCAACAGCCTGGTTGATCAGGCTCTGATCCACCAGGAGGCCTGGTCACAGACCGGGCCGCAGGGGCGTTGACCCCCGGAACTCTCTCCAGGTAAACATAGTACCATCCATGTGTTTATATAGAAGATCCCTTAGGCCTGTGATGGTATGACGTCACGGGGTACAGCTTGAGGCAGTGAGACGAGCTACCTCGGTCTCACTCGACGGACCACCTATGAACAGGCAAGAACACGGCAGGCCTGGGCTCCCACCTCTCATCCACAGTTTGACAATAGTGTTACCATCCCACAAAGTGTTTACCTTCAACCCTAGTATCTCCTTAAGAACCCCTACGATATTTTTATCATAGTAAACTCAGGTGAACATACCAGTAAGTCACACCAGTTCCTCACTCATCATAAATATCATGTAATATAAAAAAAAAAGCATTAGAAAGACAGAGCGAGACAGAGACAAAACAGATCACTTTATTTGTATTAAAATACATCAATACATCTTAAAAGATACATTCTACTCAACTCCAGACCTGCTGGAAGAGTTGAAGTGTTGACTACAGGGTACCATTGATGTCTTAAGTATTTAATACAGAACAAACAATATTTCAATATTCACAATGTGTATGATCTAAATATATAGTGAAAATATTTTAATTTAAAGTATGGTACACCTATAATGCGGCCATAAAAAGCATATTTAAAATTAATAAGTGAACACCATGGATATTATAATAAAGAAATTTTCTCCTAAACTTTCCATAATAAAACCTCGTACATGTTGCAACTTTTTGAAATATAGACGAAACTTTGGAGACAGACGTGTATCTTCCTGTGAAATGTATTATTACAATCATCATAAATAAATGATAAATCGATAAGGGTCATACAGCTCTATGAAATGTAGATACGTGTATAATGACCCTCAGAGCCAACATGACCTTACTGTTCTTAAAAGAATAAACCATTTGTGTTCAGTTACAGCAAATCTTGTGTGCGCTTTATCAGAGGATACTTAAGTTCAGAGATCATCAGGCTCTGGTGGCCTGGTGGTTAACGCTCTCGCCTCACACGGCGAGGGCCTGGGTTCGATTCCCAGCCAGAGTAGAAACATTGGGCGTGTTTCTTTCCACCTGTTGTCTATGTTCCCCATCAGTAAAATGGGTACCTGGGTGTTAGTCGACTGGTGTGGGTCGCATCCTGGGACACTGACCTAATTTGCCCGAGATGCTCAGCATAGTAAGTGGCTTTCTATGTAGTAGTATGTCATTGTTATCAGCTAGGACTGTATACCATGTACATGTACTTGTAGTAAATAAAGATTATTATTATTATTATATATCAGTCCGCCATCTTAACCACAGACACCTCCACACTTATAAAAACATTAAAGAGTGACTGTTCAAGACGCCCTAAACAATAGTAATGTGATATGTAACTTGTTCATTAACAAACAAGAATACCTTAAATCCCTAAAACAGAGATGAAAGTAAACTCTGGGTGTAAGATTAATCTGCACGAATTCACCACTTGCTGGTGACTTTCTTCTGTGCTTAATATTTTATTACATGTAAACTACATTTTGTATACTGCAGAAAGGAAATATTTGCATTGTATTGTATTATACGCTGAAAGACATACTTCCCATTGTATATATTATGTGGTTAATGAAAGTTTGAAACCGACCAGAAAATTTTTTTCCAGGTATTGATTCCAAGTTTATCACTACGCTAGGAAATTGGAAAAATTGCATCTTTGTAACTTGCTCAGCTTTCAAAACTTTGGGGCCCAGTCCCTGGACCCATTATGTGCCTCTGTAACAACCGCCCATAGGATAGGTATGGGGTGCATAATAAACATATTAAACTAACAAAGCCTATAATTATTGGGCTTTATTCTGTCCTTAAGATACAGTAGTCACTGAAGACTGAAGACTCAATTATATGGAAACCAAATCTTGGAACAGTCTACATAACACTGACCAGCGGGCGCCTGTTCATAACAATATTTGCATGAACCTTTTCCTTGTTCCTGTATATCAGTATTGAAAATCTAAAGTAAACTGGATAAGGTATTCAAGCTGTAATTGAAAACCTTTAAGAAAGAAAAATAAATCGGGCAACTATTGAAGGATACCTTCTAGTGGATACCTAAATACGTATATCCTCATTTCAAGTAGTATATCTGTATATATACCAAGGAAAAAAATATGGTACACGTTGTTTAGCAAAGGGCCTCAGGACGACTTGGTGACGGACACCACTTTGTGGCTGAGGAGTCTGCGGTAGAGAGAGATGTATCTAGCGGCGGCGGCAGTGTGAGGGACCAGCAGCTCTGCGCAGAGAGACGTCTTGGTCAATGTCTTCACATTTACACCCGGTGGCCCAAGAGTCTTGAGGAACTCCAGCACAAAGGAATAACAGTTGAAGGAGGTCTCAGAGTACCTGTGGGAGGGAATGATTAACGTCAAGTATACGAACAACATGTTATAAGGAGGAAAAAATTAACTCGAGCCTGTGTCCATGTACGAACCATGCATCAACACCT
Source organism: Cherax quadricarinatus (assembly GCF_038502225.1). Classification (NCBI taxonomy): domain Eukaryota; kingdom Metazoa; phylum Arthropoda; class Malacostraca; order Decapoda; family Parastacidae; genus Cherax; species Cherax quadricarinatus. The sequence goes on along the minus strand of NC_091293.1, from coordinate 19,352,240 downwards.
CCCTTGAGCCTGCAAACCTTCTACCACTTATCGACCAACTTGCAGCGCTGTATGACCCTAGTAGGTTTACCGCTTCTCTTTGATTATGATAATAATAATAATAATAATAATAATAATAATAATAATAATAATATGTGCGGGTTATTTGTGTATTGTTCCAGCCACGGTATTGTGCATTTTTTTTCTTATTTAATATCGACCAACTTGAATTACTTACCTTCACCTGTGCCCGATCAACTACAACCTCTAGCTTCTCAACAATCCACGAGCACCAACCTTTCCGTGGACCACGAGGGGTTTTGAGCAAGAGTGTGCAGACTGAAGTTCCAGTATTCCTGCCAGACGGGGTCAAGGTGGTTTGCCGAGTCCGTGATAATAGGAACCGAGAGAGACTGTTTCCAGGAGGAGGTGTAGTCTGAGTGGAGGCCCTCACTGTCATACTCGAACACACAGCCCTCACTGTCAGTCACACCAATGTGCAAGTCGTTGCTGCTCCGGTAGTCGCTGCAGATAAAAGGTACTAAATAAAGTCTTTAGTTTCTCTTGAATTACCTTATAGCACTGACCAAGAATACGTATACCAAGTTACGATGTACTGTCAACAGTGCTAAAAATATTTAATAGTTATATTTCTTGAACCGTACTACAGAAACCTTCTCCAGGTATACTCCAGGTATACCGGCACTTAACAGCTTTCTAATAATAAAACTGATCCACTGGAAACATCTTGCCACAAGTGATCCAAAAACTAGTTTAATAGAACTCTCACGTGTCAGGGAGTCAACCACGGAACAGGTGGGGAGAAAATGCATTATCGTGGAAGAAACACTTACTGGAGGAAGTCTCCTCTGGAAGGTTTGATGACGATGGTACAAGGAGCCTGGGAGGCACGCACGAAGGGGTAAGGCACTCTGTGGAAGACAAAAACAATCATTGTAGAACGTGTTTAACATGCAGGAATAATAGATATAAAATCTAAATTAACAGGCATTATGGTGACAGAATATGACTGACCTGAGTATGGCGAATTACGCCTGAAGGTTGTGTAACTCACCTGAAGAGAGTGTAACTCACCTGAAGGGCGTGTAACTCACCTGAAGAAAGTGTAACTCACCTGAAGAAAGTGTAACTCACCTGAAGGGCGGGGTAATGAGAGGTTCAACGGAGAGGTCAGCACCACAGAGGTGACAGGTGGGAGGCAGAGAGAAGCCGAAGAGACGACCTTCACAGTGCTGGTAGCACACGATGCCAGGATCAAGGTTCATCTCTACCTGCTGAAGAACACAGTTCAAGGTTCATCTCTACCTGCTGAAGAACACAGCTCAAGGTTCACCTCTACCTGCTGAAGAACACAGCTCAAGGTTCACCTCTACCTGCTGAAGAACACAGTTCAAGGTTCATCTCTACCTGCTGAAGAACACAGTTCAAGGTTCATCTCTACCTGCTGAAGAACACAGTTCAAGGTTCATCTCTACCTGCTGAAGAACACAGTTCAAGGTTCATCTCTACCTGCTGAAGAACACAGTTCAAGGTTCATCTCTACCTGCTGAAGAACACAGTTCAAGGTTCATCTCTACCTGCTGAAGAACACAGTTCAAGGTTCATCTCTACCTGCTGAAGAACACAGTTCAAGGTTCATCTCTACCTGCTGAAGAACACAGTTCAAGGTTCATCTCTACCTGCTGAAGAACACAGTTCAAGGTTCATCTCTACCTGCTGAAGAACACAGTTCAAGGTTCATCTCTACCTGCTGAAGAACACAGTTCAAGGTTCATCTCTACCTGCTGAAGAACACAGTTCAAGGTTCATCTCTACCTGCTGAAGAACACAGTTCAAGGTTCATCTCTACCTGCTGAAGAACACAGTTCAAGGTTCATCTCTACCTGCTGAAGAACACAGTTCAAGGTTCATCTCTACCTGCTGAAGAACACAGTTCAAGGTTCATCTCTACCTGCTGAAGAACACAGTTCAAGGTTCATCTCTACCTGCTGAAGAACACAGTTCAAGGTTCATCTCTACCTGCTGAAGAACACAGTTCAAGGTTCATCTCTACCTGCTGAAGAACACAGTTCAAGGTTCATCTCTACCTGCTGAAGAACACAGTTCAAGGTTCATCTCTACCTGCTGAAGAACACAGTTCAAGGTTCATCTCTACCTGCTGAAGAACACAGTTCAAGGTTCATCTCTACCTGCTGAAGAACACAGTTCAAGGTTCATCTCTACCTGCTGAAGAACACAGTTCAAGGTTCATCTCTACCTGCTGAAGAACACAGTTCAAGGTTCATCTCTACCTGCTGAAGAACACAGTTCAAGGTTCATCTCTACCTGCTGAAGAACACAGTTCAAGGTTCATCTCTACCTGCTGAAGAACACAGTTCAAGGTTCATCTCTACCTGCTGAAGAACACAGTTCAAGGTTCATCTCTACCTGCTGAAGAACACAGTTCAATGTTCATCTCTACCTGCTGAAGAACACAGTTCAAGGTCCATCTCTACCTGCTGAAGAACACAGTTCAAGGTTCATCTCTACCTGCTGAAGAACACAGTTCAAGGTTCATCTCTACCTGCTGAAGAACACAGTTCAAGGTTCATCTCTACCTGCTGAAGAACACAGTTCAAGGTTCATCTCTACCTGCTGAAGAACACAGTTCAAGGTTCATCTCTACCTGCTGAAGAACACAGTTCAAGGTTCATCTCTACCTGCTGAAGAACACAGTTCAAGGTTCATCTCTACCTGCTGAAGAACACAGTTCAAGGTTCATCTCTACCTGCTGAAGAACACAGTTCAAGGTTCACCTCTACCTGCTGAAGAACACAGTTCAAGGTTCACCTCAACCTGCTGAAGAACACAGTTCAAGGTTCACCTCAACCTGCTGAAGAACACAGTTCAAGGTTCACCTCAACCTGCTGAAGAACACAGTTCAAGGTTCACCTCAACCTGCTGAATAACACAGCTCAAGGTTCACCTCAACCTGCTGAAGAACACAGCTCAAGGTTCACCTCAACCTGCTGAAGAACACAGCTCAAGGTTCACCTCAACCTGCTGAAGAACACAGCTCAAGGTTCACCTCAACCTGCTGAAGAACACAGCTCAATGTTCACCTCAATCTGCTGAAGAACACAGCTCAAGGTTCACCTCAACCTGCTGAAGAACACAGTTCAAGGTTCACCTCAACCTGAAGAACACAGCTCAAGGTTCACCTCAACCTGCTGAAGAACACAGTTCAAGGTTCACCTCTACCTGCTGAAGAACACAGCTCAAGGTTCACCTCAACCTGCTGAAGAACACAGCTCAAGGTTCACCTCAACCTGCTGAAGAACACAGCTCAAGGTTCATCTCTACCTGCTGAAGAACACAGCTCAAGGTTCATCTCTACCTGCTGAAGAACACAGCTCAAGGTTCACCTCTACCTGCTGAAGAACACAGTTCAAGGTTCACCTCAACCTGCTGAAGAACACAGCTCAAGGTTAACCTCAACCTGCTGAAGAACACAGCTCAAGGCTCACCTCAACCTGCTGAAGAACACGGCTCAAGGTTCATCTCTACCTGCTGAAGAACACAGCTCAAGGTTCACCTCAACCTGCTGAAGAACACGGCTCAAGGTTCACCTCAACCTGCTGAAGAACACGGCTCAAGGTTCATCTCTACCTGCTGAAGAACACAGCTCAAGACAACACCTAGAGGAACCCCACAGGGTGGTATACCTGGAGAGGGTTTCGGGGGTCAATGCCCCCGCGGCCCGGTCTGTGACTAGGCCTCATGGTGAATGAGGGCCTGATCAACTAGGCTGTCACTGCTGGCCACACACAAACCGACGTACGAACCACAGCTCGGCTGGTCAGGTACTGACTTTAGGTGTCTGTCCAAAGCCTTCTTGAAGACAGCCTGGGGTCTATTGGTAATCCCATTTATGAATGCTGGGAGACAGTTGAACAGTCTCGGGCCCCTGACACTTACTGTGTTGTCTCTTATCGTGCTAGTGGAGCCCCTGCTTTTGATTGGGTGGATGTTGCATAGCCTGCCAAGTCTTTTGCTTTCCTAGGGAGCAAGTTTCGATTGCACATTTGGTACTCATCCCTCTAGTATTTTCCAGGTATGTATAATCATGTATCTCTCCCGCCAGCGTTCCAGGGAATACAAGTCGAGGAACTTCAACTATTCATGGAGATTTAGATTTTTTTTTATCGTACTTATGTGTGCCGTGAAAGTTCTTTGTACATTTTCTATGTCAACAATTTCACCTGCTTTGAAAGGCGGTGCTAGTGCGCAGCAATATTCCAGCCTAGATAGAACATGGGATCTGAAGAGCGTTATCTTGGGCATGGGATCCATAGTTTTGAAGGTTCTCTTTGTCAATCCTGTCTTTTTTTTTTTTTTTTTTTTTTTTTTTTTTTTTTTTTTTTTTTTTAGCAGATGAGGTAGATACAATGATGTGGTCTTTGAAAGAGATCCTCTGACATTATCACTCGTTGCTCAGTCCCATCTTATTCAATTTTCTAATAAATGCCAAATGCCTTTCTTAATGCTATACCTAGCCAGTCCGATCATTATATGATTAGCTTTGCTGATGATATAATGATTCACACTACCGGATTCTCCAACACCCAAAACATCCTTAACCATGTACTAGCCTCCTGTCAGGACCTGGGGTTGATAATCTCTACTGATAAAACAAAGATATTCAATAGGAGTCCTCCTCGAAAGAGGCACAGCTCGCCAGATCCAGTTGCATGATGGGTCTTCTAGAATATGTAACCAGATGCAGGTATCTAGACTACGAGGTCCCATTACTTGGACCTGATGTAACGAGACTGTTGCCAATACAAAGAAAGGCTGAGAGCACTTACAGCTGTGACAGGTCTTCATCCCAGGTATGATGCTAATATTAAAATAGTGATAATTATGGATTTTGCTTATATTAGATCATTGGTTGATTATGCCATGCCACGCTTACTCTTGAACATTGGTAAAAATCGAACATTTCCGCTACTGGAAGCTTGGAAGGCTGGAAAAACTGCAGAACGAAGCAATGAGGATCATCCTAGGATGCCCTCGTACTGCCAAAAGTTTAAATATGCAGAAAGAACTTGATATTCCAAACATCAGAGATCGTATTACTGAAGAAATGTCCTCATTTGGGGTAAATATGCTCAGGCAAGCTCATTCAAACCCCTGCACAGAAGCCCTCCAAACTTTCCTCAGCACTGGTGAACACCCCTCCAGATGGATCGAGAAAACAAACTGACCTCCGCATGAACCAGATACATGATCTCTGTCAAGTAAGGCAATTTAGTTCCGTTTAATATCTTTATTACGCACCCCATACCCATCCTGTGGACGGTAGTCAAAAGATTACAGAGGTACATAATGGGTCCAGGGACTGAACCCCAAATTTCAGCTGAATTACTTACAAAGGTAATGAACTCCAGGTAGATCTGGTCACAATCATGGCAAGTTACAAGGCAACAGCGGCACTTCCCAGCTCCGTTGAATACTATCCCATTCCAAACTACCATCTCCCCATTTTCCCAATAAAAACTTCTTAAATCACAACCAAAGCTTCGCCTTGAAGCCAAACAGGATGCTTTAAGCTGTACTGAAAACTTAAGTCGCACAGAACACACTCACAAATTATTTATGTTGGTGGTTCTGTTCACCAATCCGCTGGTTCAGCTGGTAGTGCTGCTGTTGTCATACCGTGATGGCTCTCAAAGAAATTGGAGCACACATCAGTAACTGGGCGTCTACCCTTCAAACAGAACTGTTTGCCATACTCTTTGCACTCAAAATGCGTCCATGTATCGTAGGTTGACACACAAATTGTAACTAATTCTCTATCTGTAAATGCCCTCAACTCGTTAAGTATAAATTGTGGCATGCTTGTGTCAGAAGCCAGACACAGGTATAGTAGGATTTTAGACAGTGGAGTCAGAGTGCACTTTCTGTGGATTCCATCTCACATTGGTCTTCAGATGCATGACAGAACTGATGAACTGGCTAAGTTATATGCTTTCAAAGAGTAAATTACAATCATGGCTTGTCAGCTTGCAGTTTGAGAATAATACGAAAAGAACTTCAACTGAACTTTATTGACTTAATACTAAGGGAGACTGACAACAGTTAGTCCACTTATCATCCTTCTGTCATGCAGGAGGAGCCACATGTCTATGGGCCCTTACTTAAACAAGATGGGTCCTACACAGATGACAGCAAGGAAATGAGTGAGCTACTCTAGTCCCAATGACTCAGTTTTTAGCAAGCCACTAACCAGACTGAGAGTCGAAGATCAAAAGGAATTTTTTATGAGAGAGCCACAGAATTTGGTTAACACAAGCCTATCTGATGTTATCCTGACGCCAAATTACTTCGAACAGGCGATAAATGACATGCCCATGCACTCTGCCCCAGGGCCAGACTCATGGAACTCCGTGTTCATCAAGAACTGCAAGAAGCCCCTATCACGAGCCTTTTCCATCCTATGGAGAGGGAGCATGGACACGGGGGTCGTCCCACAGTTACTAAAAACAACAGACATAGCCCCACTCCACAAAGGGGGCAGTAAAGCAACAGCAAAGAACTACAGACCGATAGCACTAACATCCCATATCATAAAAATCTTTGAAAGGGTCCTAAGAAGCAAGATCACCACCCATCTAGAAACCCATCAGTTACACAACCCAGGGCAACATGGGTTTAGAACAGGTCGCTCCTGTCTGTCTCAACTATTGGATCACTACGACAAGGTCCTAGATGCACTAGAAGACAAAAAAAATGCAGATGTAATATATACAGACTTTGCAAAAACCTTCGACAAGCGTGACCATGGCGTAATAGCGCACAAAATGCGTGCTAAAGGAATAACAGGAAAAGTCGGTCGATGGATCTATAATTTCCTCACTAACAGAACAGAGAGAGTAGTAGTCAACAGAGTAAAGTACGAGGCAGCCACGGTGAAAAGCTCTGTTCCACAAGGCACAGTACTCGCTCCCATCTTGTTCCTCATCCTCATATCTGACAGACAAGGATGTCAGCCACAGCACAGTGTCTTCCTTTGCAGATGACACCCGAATCTGCATGACAGTGTCTTCCATTGCAGACACTGCAAGGCTCCAGGCGGACATCAACCAAATCTTTCAGTGGGCTGCAAAAAACAATATGAAGTTCAACGTTGAGAAATTTCAATTACTCAGATATGGTAAACATGAGGAAATTAAATCTTCATCAGAGTACAAAACAAATTCTGGCCACAAAATAGAGCGAAACACCAACGTCAAAGACCTGGGAGTGATCATGTCGGAGGATCTCACCTTCAAGGACCATAACATTGTATCAATCGCATCTGCTAGAAAAATGACAGGATAGATAATGAGAACCTTCAAAACTAGGGAGGCCAAGCCCATGATGACATTCTTCAGGTCACTTGTTCTATCTAGGCTGGAATATTGCTGCACACTAACAGCACCTTTCAAGGCAGGTGAAATTGCTGACCTAGAAAATGTACAGAGAACCTTCACGGCACGCATAACGGAGATAAAACACCTCAATTACTGGGAGCGCTTGAGGTTCCTGAACCTGTATTCCCTGGAATGCAGGCGGGAGAGATACATGATTATATACACCTGGAAAATCCTAGAGGGACTAGTACCGAACTTGCACACAAAAATCACTCACTACGAAAGCAAAAGACTTGGCAGACGATGCAACATCCCCCCAATGAAAAGCAGGGGTGTCACTAGCACGTTAAGAGACCATACAACAAGTGTCAGGGGCCCGAGACTGTTCAACTGCCTCCCAGCATACATAAGGGGGATTACCAACAGACCCCTGGCGGTCAAGCTGGCACTGGACAAGCACCTAAAGTCGGTTCCTGATCAGCCGGGCTGCGGCTCGTACGTTGGTTTGCGTGCAGCCAGCAGTAACAGCCTGGTTGATCAGGCTCTGATCCACCAGGAGGCCTGGTCACAGACCGGGCCGCGGGGGCGTTGACCCCCGGAACTCACTCCAGGCAAACTCCAGGTGCATCCAACAAAATAAGCAGACTCTTGGATGTCACTACCGCCCGGCTCCGGCTGGGTTACAAGTATCTTTGGCAGGTTAAATCACCACCACAAGATGTAGACCAAACGAAATATAAACTTTGCAAGATGGACTATTGTCAAATCTTACGTCATTCGGTACCGGAATGCGATAAAATTAATGAATTCATAGACAACTCACTCAGAAATGTTCAAGATATGTTAAAGCATTTTATCCACAGTGGTATATTACAAAACATTCTGGAAAAATACCCTGATTTTGCTTACTGTATATAAGGCTAATATTTACATTAATAACTCATTGCAGTTGTGATCAGGTATGTATGAATGGTTAATTTACCTGGAGAGAGTACCGGGGGTCAACGCCCCCGCGGCCTGGTCTGTAACCAGGCCTCCTGGTGGATCAGAGCCTGATCAACCAGGCTGTTACTGCTGGCTGCACGCAATCCAACGTACGAGCCACAGCCCAGTTGGTCAGGTACCGACTTTAGGTGCTTGTCCAGTGCCTGCTTGAAGACGGCCAGGGGTCTATTGGTAATCCCCCTTATGTATGCTGGGAGGCAGTTGAACAGTCTCGGGCCCCTGACACTTATTGTATGGTCTCTTAACGTGCTAGTGACACCCCTGCTTTACACTGGGAGGATGTTGCATCGTCTGCCGAGTCTTTTCCTTTCGTTGTGAGTGATTTTCGTGTGCAAGTTAGGTACTAGTCCCTCGACGATTTTCCAGGTGTATATAATCATGTATCTCTCCCGCCTGCGTTCCAGGGAGTACAGGTTCAGGAACTTCAAGCGCTCCCAGTAATTGAGGTGTTTTATCTCCGTTATGCACGCTGTGAAGGTTCTCTGTACATTTTCTAGGTCAGCAATTTCACCTGCCTTGAAAGGTGCTGTTAGTGTGCAGCAATATTCCAGCCTAGATAGAACAAGCGACCTGAAGAGTGTCATCATGGGCTTGGCATCCCTAGTTTTGAAGGTTCTCATTATCCATCCTGTCACTTTTCTAGCAGATGCGATTGATACAATGTTATGGTCCTTGAAGGTGAGATCCTCCGACATGATCACTCCCAGGTCTTTGACGTTGGTTTTTCGCTCTATTTTGTGGAAGGAATTTGTTTTGTACTCTGATAAGTTTTAATTTCCTCATGTTTACCATATCGGAGTAATTGAAATTTCTCATTGTTGAATTTCATATTGTTTTCTGTAGTCCACTGAAAGATTTGGTTGATATCCGTCTGGAGCCGTGCAGTGTCTGCAATGGAAGACACTGTCATGCAGATTCGGGTGTCATCTGCAAAGGAAGACACTGCTGTGACTGACATCTTTGTCTAAGTCAGATTTGAGGATGAGAAACAAGATGGGAGTGAGTATTATGCCTTGTGGAACAAAGCTTTTCACCTTAGCCACCTCAGACTTGACTCTGTTGACTACTACTCTGTGTTCTGTTTGTGAGGAAATTATAGATCCCTCTACCAACTTTTCCTGTTATTACCTTAGCATGCATTTTGTGCGCTATTGCGCCATGGTCACACTTGTCGAAGGCTTTTGCAAAGTCTGTATATATTACATCTGCATTCTTTTTGTCTTCTAGTGCATCTAGGACCTTGTCGTAGTGATCCAATAGTTGAGACAGACAGGAGCGACCTGCTCTAAAACCATGTTGCCCTGGGTTGTGTAATTGATGGGTATCTAGATGGGTGGCGATCTTGCTTCTTAGGACCCTTTCAAAAATTTATGATATGGGATGTTAGTGCTATCGGTCTGTAGTTCTTTGTTATTGCTTTACTGCCCCCTTTGTGGAGTGGGGCTATGTCTGTTGTTTTTAGTAACTGTGGGACGACCGCAGTGTCCATGCTCATTCTCCAAAGGATGGTAAAAGCTCGTGATAGGGGTTTCTTGCAGTTCTTGATGAACACGGAGTTCCACGAGTCTGTCCCTGGGGCAGAGTGCATGGGCATGTCATTTATCGCCTGTTCGAAGTCATTTGGTGTCTGGATAATATCAGATAGGCTTGTGTTAACCAAATTCTGTGGCTCTCTTATAAAAAAATAATTTTGATCTTCGACTCTCAGTCTGGTTAGCGGATTGCTAAAAACTGTCATATTGGGTCTTGAGTAGCTCACTCATTTCCTTGCTGTCATCTGTGTAGGACCCATCTTGTTTAATTGGGGGCCCAATACTGGATGTTGTTCTCGACTTGGATTTGGCATAAGAAAAGAAATACTTTGGGTTTCTTTCGATTTCATTTATGGCTTTTAGTTCTTCCCGCGTTTCCTGACTCCTGTAGGATTCCTTTAGCTTAAGTTCGATGTTTGCTATTTCTCTGACCAGTGACTCCCTACGCATTTCAGATATATTGACCTCTTTTAGCCGCTCTGTTATTCTTTTCCGTCGCCTGTAAAGGGAGCGCCTGTCTCTTTCTATTTTACATCTACTACTCCTTTTTCTTAAAGGAATAAGCCTTGAGCATACATCGAGTGCCACCGAGTTAATCTGTTCTAGGCATAAGTTGGGGGTCTGTGTTGCTTAGTCTATCTTCCCAGCTTATATCGTTTAGGACTTTGTTTACTTGGTCACACTATGTTCTTGTTATTGAAGTTGAATTTGGTGAAGGCTCCCTCATGAGTAATCTCATTTTGTCGGTCTGGGGCTCCACGCAACAGGTCTGAACCTCGATTATGTTGTGATCCGAGTATATTGTTTTTGATATGGTGACATTTCGTGTCAGATCATCATTGTTAGTGAAGATGGGGTCTAGTGTATTTTCCAGTCTAGTAGGCTCTGTTTGCTGGCTTAAGTTGAAATTTGTGCAGAGATTTAAAAGCCCGTGTGTGTGTGTGTGTGTGTGTGTGTGTGTGTGTGTGTGTGTGTGTGTGTGTGTGTGTGTGTGTGTGTGTGTGTGTGTGTGTGTGAGTGAGTTTTCGTCAGAGCTGCCTCCTGGTGTTATCACTGCAACAACATTATTTGCTATATTCCTCCATTTTAGGTGCCTCAAGTTGAAATCCCCCAGGAGCAAGATGTTGGGGGCCAGAGCTGGCAGATTTTCCAGACAGTGGTCAATTTTTGACAGCTGTTCCTAGAATTGCTGGGACGTTGCATCAGGAGGCTTGTAGCCTACCACAATGACTAGGTTTTGGTTCTCGTTCTTTACTGCTAAAACTTCCACTACATCATTTGAGGCATTAAGCAGTTCTGTGCAAACAAGTGACTCTGCGATGTACAGGCCACCCCCCCCCTTTTGCCTGTTCACTGTCACATCTGTATAGGTTGTAACCTGGGATCCACATTTCGTTGTCCAAGTGATCCTTTATGTGGGTCTCTGTGAAAGCCGCAAACATTGCATTTGCCTCTGCAAGCAGTCCACGGATGAAAGGTATTTTATTGTTCGTTGCTTGCTTTAGACCCTGTATATTTGCAAAGAAGAATGTCATTGGACTGGTGGTATTGGTGGTACTGGGGGGGGACTTTACCGGCACTAGTATCTGTATCTGTTGGTTTGGAATGGAGGCCATCGACTGTGGTTCTACTCTAGAAATGACTGGATTTGGCATATGATTTCTGCCATTTCCTGCTAGTTTTTTTTTTCCTTCCTGGCACTAAAAAACCTCTCCCTCTTGAGTGGCTGTGGCTACCCAGGTTTTCCCATGGTCTGGATGTTTTGTATGTTTTTGTCCCCTTTAGATGGTGTGCCTGACAATTTAAGTTACAGCACAGTCTTTCCTGTACTGAAGAGGGATACATTTCAGGGTGAAAAAGCTTATAGGAAGTGAGTTTGCATTTTCCTGTTGTCATATGGGCACGGCATTTTCTAGGGTGGTCATAGTTGCACGTCCCATATGTTTTTCCAGATTTCCCATGCCTGCAGATACCAAGTGCATAGTATGTGTACAGGCTTGGTTTCCGTTTGCCTTGGGTTTCTGTGACTGTATTCCCTGTTGGTGCATGTTTTCCTGTCTCATTCCTATCCTCACTAGTACTAACAATGGAGCTCTCACCAGTTGTTTCTGGTAATATATCCTCACTATTGCTAGTGGAGTCCCCTTGTTTGCTATCTCCTGTGGTATTGCTAGTTCGTAATATTGGTTTTATCTTGTCCTTAACTACATTTGCTTCCCCACTACAGCTCCTGTCTCCCTCGAGGCCATTTATATGCATTCCCTCATGCGTACATTGACTGACTACATGGACAGCACCTCCATCCTCACCATTACTGTCTCCCAGGACAGCACCTCCAGCTTCACCATTACTGTCACCCAGGACAGCACCTCCAGCCTTACAGTTTCTGACTACATGGCCAGGACCAAGGGCGATACCATCCAGCCCAGACTTTTTATTTTCCCATCTATTTAGAATGCTTCCAGGTTTTCTATGAAGGCTGCTTTGATGTTATCTTTTAATACCAATGCGATTTTAATCCACAGATTTATCTCATTTGGGCATACCCAAAAACACTTCCCTGATTTAACCCTTTGAGGGTTTTCGTCGTACTAGTACGTCTTACGCGTAGGGGTTTTTGACATACTAGTACTCAAATTCTAGCGGCCTCAAATCTAGTGGGAGAAAGCTGGTAGGCCTTCATATGAAAGAATGGGTCTATGTGGTCAGTGTGCACAGTCTAAAAAAAATCCTGCAGCACACTGTGCATAATGAGAAAAAAAAAACTGACCATTTTTTTTGAATAAATCAGCGACTTTGCAGTGTATTTTCGTATGGTATTTATTGTTGTATTTTAGTTTTCTTGCTCTCGTTTCATAGAATGGAAGACATATTACAGAAATTGAGATGATTTTGACTGGTTTTACAAAGAAAGGTGCCTTGAAATTGAGCTCAAAGTAGCAGAAATGTTCGATTTTTACCAAACTTCAAAAGTAAACAAATCGTGCCAAGCGTGCAATACACGTCAACTGGTGAGTCTAATATTCTTTCACAAGTGCACCAATAATATTTATACCATTTTTTACACTAATGCAGTAGTCTGCATAACAGGAAATCTTATATTTTTTGTGAAAATAAAAATTCAAAGTGGAAAGCAAAAGAATATAAAAGGGGCCTTGAGACATGACTAATGACTAGAGGAAATGACATTTTAGTGCCAGGAATGTCTTTCTTGTTTATTCTGGACCCTATTCGGTAATTGGCATCTTTTGAAATTTGTGTGAAATTGGCAAAATTGCTAAATTCTGACCACTGTACTGGATAGTTGAATTTCATAAATGAGTGGTTTCTTGCACCCATTCGATAGAAAAAATGGAGTTCTAGCGAAATATTCATGTTTTTATGTCGACTAGTACAGTGAAATTGGCCGAAAATGGGGCTCAAAGTGGGCAAAATCGCCGATGCGTAAACATCGCCGAGACCGCTAACTTTGCGAGAGCATAATTCCGTAAGTTTTCTATCAAATTTCAAACTTTTGGTGTCTTTATGATCGGGAAAAGAATCTCTATCTTTTCATAAGAGAAAATATATTTTTTTTTTTAAATTTGGCCGACCCTGAGAACGAGTTTCGGAGAGGGCCTGTCGACCCTCAAAGGTTTTAATACGGCTTGTAGATAGTTCTTGGATATCTGCACAAGGGCCGTGACACCAATTTTCACAAAAATGGCAAGTAATCCATGCGGAAGCCCGTTTGTTTGACTGCAGACTACACAGAGCTTCATAATGTGATTTGAATGGTTGATTTACTGTAGTTCTACTAGTAGCCCCTTGAATATTATACGAATACCTCCTTAAAGTGAATATCTGGCTATTTGTATTTCTATTTCTAACTGTACTTGTATATTAGGACAGCTTACCGGTGTACGTCCCTGTTTTATATTCATTGTTTGCGTTTTATAAGGGCTCCTAAAACCCTGTCTGTTTACAGTCTGCTTTATTATCCTATGAATCCATTTGAAACCGGTCAAGGGTTCGGATCAGCCAAGGGTTCGGAACCAGTCTGATCTGATCAGTGGGTCACTTATTTAAAACATACCTGGTCGGTGATTTGGGCTAACACATGAAGGAACTACTGGAAATTATTTAACCGAGTAATATGTGATTAGAGTGATACAAAAGTATAACTTGCGTGTTGAAGAACCGGTGATTTCTGGCAGCTCCTACAATGACGAACGGTCGAGACCTTTATTTACAGCCTGAAGGATTATCGATCACTGTATCTAGATTTTCTAGGATTTTTTTTCGTCTCCACCACAACAAATGCTATATTATCACTATAGTTGATTGGTGAAATTATTGGAGGAAAGACGCTTTTTCTGGAGTGATGTTTGCTTTTCGTTGTGTATATTGCGACCGCTGGTAACTACAGGTTATATGAATTTCACTGTACATGTCTGGTATTTCAAGAATGGAGAAAAAACTAATTAAAGTCACTCCACTCCACTAAGTACCAATATATTACTGGTTAGTTGCTACTACAACACTGCCTTAGTAATTTGTTCAGCTATCAAAACTTTGGGACCCAGTCCCAGGACCCATTATGTACCTCTAATATTTTTGACTACCTTCCACAGAATGGGTATGGGGTGCATAATAAACATATTAAACTAACTGACAACACCCAGAGTGAGCCAGGTAGCAGACAACACGCAGTGTGAGCCAGGTAGCAGGCAACACCCAGAGTGAGCCAGGTAGCAGACAACACGCAGTGTGAGCCAGGTAGCAGACAACACGCAGTGTGAGCCAGGTAGCAGACAACACGCAGTGTGAGCCAGGTAGCAGACAACACGCAGTGTGAGCCAGGTAGCAGACAACACGCAGTGTGAGCCAGGTAGCAGACAACACGCAGTGTGAGCCAGGTAGCAGACAACACGCAGTGTGAGCCAGGTAGCAGACAACACGCAGTGTGAGCCAGGTAGCAGACAACACGCAGTGTGAGCCAGGTAGCAGACAACACGCAGTGTGAGCCAGGCAGCAGACAACACGCAGTGTGAGCCAGGTAGCAGACAACACGCAGTGTGAGCCAGGTAGCAGACAACACGCAGTGAGAGCCAGGCAGCAGACAACACGCAGTGTGAGCCAGGTAGCAGACAACACACAGTGTGAGCCAGGCAGCAGACAACACGCAGTGTGAGCCAGGTAGCAGACAACACGCAGTGTGAGCCAGGTAGCAGACAACACGCAGTGTGAGCCAGGCAGCAGACAACACGCAGTGTGAGCCAGGCAGCAGACAGCACGCAGTGTGAGCCAGGCAGCAGACAGCACGCAGTGTGAGCCAGGCAGCAGACAGCACGCAGTGTGAGCCAGGCAGCAGACAACACGCAGTGTGAGCCAGGCAGCAGACAACACGCAGTGTGAGCAAGGCAGCAGACAACACGCAGTGTGAGCAAGGCAGCAGACAACACGCAGTGAGAGCCAGGCAGCAGACAACACGCAGTGTGAGCCAGGCAGCAGACAACATGCAGTGTGAGCCAGGCAGCAGACAACACGCAGTGAGAGCCAGGCAGCAGACAACACGCAGTGTGAGCCAGGCAGCAGACAACATGCAGTGTGAGCCAGGCAGCAGACAACACGCAGTGTGAGCCAGGCAGCAGACAACACCCAGAGATCTTGCAGTCCGCCTGAATGAGCATCGAAATGCCTCTAACAGAGACGATGTAAGGTACGGCTGTGTCCTCCACAGAGACTCCACGGGGCATTTGATGAACTGGGATGAGGCACAACTCGTTCTCACCGAACCAGACCTCAGACGCCGACGGTGCCTAGAAGCCTCACTAATCGCCGTCACCGACACTATAGAACGCAACTCTGGAAACTACGAAACATTGGCATACATGATACTTAAGCAGCACGAACCCAACAACACAGGAGTCACATGATTTCATCGTCTACGCGTCCTCATCATAGGTAGAGGTTGTTTTGATAAAGACCTGCCTCGCAAGAGCCAGTAGGCCTTCCTCCATTCTTATGTTCTTATGACATTCCTCAGGTCACGTGCGTCACATCTCACTCTCCGCCTATATATATAATGTCTTTCTACCTCTGTATGTTAGAAGTGATCAAGGTCCCAGGACCAAAACGTTTTCTAATAAATATATTATAGTGTTTGCTTACGTGTCTTTCTAAACCAACTTGTCGGTATTTATTACCAAGGTTTATACCAATTCTGGTGTTGTACACAGGCGTTGTTCAAG
>NC_091293.1:19177041-19334541 GCF_038502225.1 Cherax quadricarinatus | reverse complement strand
TATAAAATACTGCGTGGAATAGACAAGGTGGACAAGGACAGGATGTTCCAGGGAGGGGACACAGAAACAAGAGGCCACAATTGGAAGTTGAAGACACAAATGAGTCAGAGAGATAGTAGGAAGTATTTCTTCAGTCATAGAGTTGTAAGGCAGTGGAATAGCCTAGAAAATGACGTAGTGGAGGCAGGAACCATACACAGTTTTAAGACGAGGTTTGATAAAGCTCATGGAGCGGGGAGAGAGAGGGTCTAGTAGCAACCGGTGAAGAGGCGGGGCCAGGAGCTAGGACTCGACCCCTGCAACCACAAATAGGTGAGTACAAATAGGTGAGTACACACAGGCCAAGTGACTGACTAGAGCCTTACCTGGTGTATACCTGGAGAGGGTTTCGGGGGTCAACGTTCCCTAGGTCCAGTCTGGGACCAGGCCTCGTGGTGGAGAGTGATCAACCAGGCTGTTACTGTTGGCCGCACGCAAATTGACGTAAGAGCCACAGCTCGGTTGGTCAGGTACAGACTTTAGGTGCCTGTCCAGCGCCTTCTTGAAGACAGCCAGGGGTCTACTGGTAATACTCCTCATGTATGCTGGACAAAATGGTAATACACAACAGCCACTTTATAAGGTACACCTACTCGTTAATGCATATATCAAATCAATCACGTGGCAGCATGCCGAGGTATTAGACAAGGATTGTAGAAAACAAAGTCGGAGTACACCTGTGGATTCCATCTCACATTGGTCTTCAGATGCATGATAGAACTGATGAACTGGCTAAGTTATATTATGCTTTCAAAGATAGAATAGATTCCAGTCATGGGTTGTCAGTTAGCAATCTGAGAACAATAATACGAAAAGAACTCTGTCAGTCCATGTACCATCATCGTATCATGCAGGAGGCGGCACATGTCTATGGTAGTTCCAACAAAATAAGCAGACTCTTGGAGGCCACTACCGCCCAGCTCCGGCTAGGTTACAATTATCTTTGCCAGGTTAAATCACCATCAGATGTACTATTGTCATTATGTACTAGAAGGCGATAAAATTAATGAACTCAGACAACTCACTCAGAAATGTTCAAGAAATGTAGAAGTATTTTATCCACAGTGGTATATTACAAACCGTTCTGGGGAAATACAGACTTTGCTCGCTGTAAATAAAGCATTACCAGTTTCGTTTGCGTGGGCGAGTAACCAGTTTATTTTTGCGTAAATAACTCATTACGACTGTGCTTAAATATAAACATATAAATAACTCATTACCAATGTAACTTATTCAGCTATGAAAACTATAGGGCCCAGTCCATGGACCCATTATGTACCTCTGTAATCCTTTGACCAACAGTCACAGGATGGATATGGGGTGTATAATAAATACCTGGAGGGGGTATCGGGGGGTCAACGCCCCCGCGGCCCTGTTCATGACCAGGCCTAGTGGTGCATCAGGGCCATATCAGCCTGGCTGTTACTGTTGGCCGCACCCAAACCGACGTACAAGCCACAGCCCAGCTGGTCAGGTACTGATTTTATGTGCCTGTCTAGCGTCTTCTTGCAGCCAGGGGTCTACTCGTAATCCCCCTTATGTATGCTGTGAGTCCTGGGGCCCGTGACACTGTTGTCTCTTAGCGTGGCCTGGTGGCAAGTGCTCTCCCTTCACACGCTGAGGGTCCGGGTTCGATACCCAGCAATGTTGGAAACCACTAAGCGTGTTTCCTTATACCGGTTGTCCATGTTCATCCTCAGAATTTGGTAATCACAAGCCTATCTGATATTAACCTAACACCACATGACTTCGAAAAGGCGACAAATGACATACCCATGCACTCTGCCCCAGGTCCAGACTCGTGGAACTCCGAGTTTATCAAGAACTGCAAGAAGCCCCAATCATGTGCCTGTAGACAGTATGGACACAGGGGTCATCCCACAGATGCTAAAAACAAGAGACAGCCCCACTCCACAAAGGGGCAGTAAAGCAATAGCAAAAAACTACAGACCGATAGAGCTAACATCCCATATCATAAAAATTTTTGATAGGGTTTTAAGAACCAAGATCACCATCCATCTAGATACCCATCAGTTACACAACCCAGGGCAACACAGGTTTAGAGCAGGTCGCTCCTGCCTGTCCCAACTACTGGACCACTATGAAAAGGTCCTGGATGCTCTAGAAGACAAACATAACGCAGTTGAAGTATGCACAGACTTTGCTAAAGCCTTCGACAAGTGTGACTATGGTGTAATAGCGAACAAAATGAGTGATAAAGGAATATCAGGAAAAGTTGGTAGATGGATCTATAATTTCCTAAGAAGTAGAACACAAATAGTAATAGTAAACAGAGTAAAGTCTGAGGCGGCTACTGTAAAATGCTCTGTTCCACAACGCACAGTGTTCACTCCCATCCTGTTCCTCCTCAAATCTGACAGGGATGTAAGCCACAGCACCGTGTCTTCCTTTGCATTTGACAGCCGAATTTGCATGACAGTGTCCTCCATTGAAGACACTGCATTACTCCAGGCGGACATCAACCAAATCTTTAAATGGGTTGCAAAAAACAATATGAAGTTCAATGATGAGAAACTTAATTACTCCGATATGGGAAAACTCGCGGAAATTAAAACTATATTGGAGCATAAAACAAATTCCAACCAGTGTGACTTTGTCAATGGTCCAAGTCGGACCGAAACGTCGTCGTAAGCTTCTCTCTTTTATGTGCGGGTTATTTGTGTATTGTGTAAATTCCAACCACACAGCAGAGCGAAAAACTAATGTAAAGAACCTGGGAGTGATGTCAGAGGATCTCACTTTTAAAGACCACAACATTGTATCAATCACATCTGCTAGAAAAATGACAGAATGGATAATGAGAACCTTCAAAACTAGGGATGCCAAGCCCATGATGACACTCTTCAGGTCACTTGTTCTATCTAGGCGGGAATTTTGCTGCACACTAACACCGTCTTTCAAGGCAGGCGAAATTGCTGACCTTGAAAATGTATAGAGAACATTAATAGCACACATAACTACGATTAAACACCTAAATTACTGGGAATGGTTGTAGTTCCTCGACTTGTATTCCCTGAAATGCAGTCAGGAGATATACTTAATTACATATACTTGGAAAATACTAGAGGGATAGGTACAAAATTTGTACACGAAAATCATTCCCTATGAAAGCAAAAGACTCAGCAGGGATGCAACATTCCCCCAATGAAAAGCAGGGGTACCACTAGCATGACAAGAGACAACACAGTGTCAAGGGCCCAAGACTGTTCAGCTCTCTCCCAGCATACATAAGGGGGATTACCGACAGACCCCTGGCTATCTTCAAAAAGGCTTTGGACAGGCATCTAAAGTCAGTACCTGATCAGCCGGGCTGTGGTTCATACGTCGGTTTACGTGCGGCCAACAGTAACAGCCTGGTTGATCAGGCCCTGATTCACCATAAGGCCTGGTCACAGACCGGGCCACGGGAATATTGATCCCCGAAACCCTCTCCAGGTATGCTCCAGTTATCAATGAAAATGGGTACCTGGGTGTTAGTCGACGGGTGTGGGTCACATCCTGGGAAAAAATGACCTAATTTGCGAGAAAAGCTCTGGATATTATTATAGTCAATAAGAAGCGCTAAAGCTACAAAAGTCATATATAGCTTAATGCTCTGCATAACAAGCGGCTTTCTATACAGTAGTATGTCATTGATGTCAGCTAGGACTGTATACCTTGTACATGTACTTGTACAAATAATGGTATTGTTATTATTACTCATGACGTCCCCTGCTTTCCACTGGAGGAATGTTGCATCTGACCTGGTCAAGAGGTTCACTTGTTCAGACCAAACATCAGAATGGGGTAGAAGTGTGACCTGTGTGACTGACTGGAATGATTGTTGGTGCCAGACGGGATGGTTTGAGTATCTAAAACTTCTGATCTAGAATTTTTAAGCATAATAGTCTTAGAGTTTAGAGACAATTGTATTAAAAACACAAAATGTCAGGTGGGCAAATATGTCTTATTAATGAGAGAGGTCCGAGGAGGATGGCCAGACTAGTTCAAACTGACAAGTAATAGTATCTCAAATAACCACGTGTTACAACAGTGGAATGCACAGACCATTTTGGAATGCAAGTGACGACGAACAGGAGCAGCAAAAGAAGCAGAAGCAGAAGAAGCAGAAGAAGCAGCAGCAAATGTAGTCCAAATTTAAAAAAAAAAAAAAAAAAAAAAAAAAGACACGAGGCATTAAACTACAGATCTGTGTCTCTAACGTGTATAGTATGCAAAGTCATGGAGAAGATCATCAGGAGGAGAGTGGTGGAGCACCTGGAAAGAAACAAGTGTATAATCGACAACCAGCATGGTTTCAGGGAAGAAAAATCCTGTGTCACAAACCTACTGGAGTTTTATGACAAGGTGACAGAAGTAAGACAAGAGAGAGAGGGGTGGATAGACGGCATTTTCTTGGACTGCAGTTCCTCACAAGAGGTTACTGCAAAAGCTAGAGGATCAGGCACACACAACAGGAAATTCCTGTACTACATTGGATCAGAGAATACCTGACAGGGAGGCAACAATGAGTCATGGTATGTGACGAGGTGTCAGAGTGGGCGCCTGTGACAAGCGGGGTTCCACATGTGTCAGTCCTAGGACCTGTGCTGTTTTTGGTATATGTGAATGGCATAACGAAGGGATAGACTCAGAAGTGTCCTTGTTTGCAGATGATGTGAAGTTAATGAGGAAACTTAAATCGGTCAAAGATCAGGCAGAACTACAAAGAGACCTGGACAGGCTACAAGCATAGTCCAGCAACTGGCTTCTTGAATTTAACCCTGCCAAATGCAAAGTCATGAAGATCAGGGAAGGGCACAGAAAACTGCCGACACAGTATAGTCTAGGTGATCAAAGACTGCAAACCTCACTCAAGGAAAAGGACCTTGGCACAAGTATAACACCGAGCACGTCTCCTGAGGTGCACATCAATCAGATAACTGCTGCAGCGTACAGGCGTCTAGCAAACCTAAGGATAGCATTCCGATACCTCAGTAAGGAATCGTTCAAGACTCTGTACACCATTTACGTCAGGCCCATACTGGAGTATGCAGCACCAGTTTGGAATCCACACCTGGTCAAGCACGTCAAGAAATTAGAGAAAGTGCAAAGGTTTGCAACAAGACCAGTCCCAGAGCTAGGGGTTGTCCTACGAAGAATGGTTAAAGGAAATTGGCCTGACGACACTGAGGACAGGAGGATCCAGGGAGACATGATAACGACATATAAAATACTGCACAGAATAGACAAGGTGGACAAAGACAGAATGTTCCAACGAGGGGACACAGAAACAAGGGGTCATAATTGGAAGCTGAAGACTCTCATTCGTCTCTCAACCCTTGAGTGGAGAGGGCGTGTGTTGCTGCTGCTGCTGCTGTCCCCTGGAGTTGTCTGGTGGTAGTATTATTTTCATAAACACGGCGCAGGCTAGCCGGCGTCGTATCAATACTGTCTGCATTGAATTAACCAGTGGAGCTGTAATGGGGCCATCAATGGAGTTGCTTCTGCCTGCAATAATCAAGATATACCTATGGAATAGCCCATGAGGAGATTTGTGGACTTGCACTGAACGGTACGAAGAGGATTTTTGTAAAATTCAGCTCAGCGAATGTGTATGAGGCAGTGGTGAATAAGTTTCAGGAAGTGGCCTTACCAGTTAATCATGCTGTGATTCAAAGTTTATTCTCTATAAGGATTACAATGCTGAGTTTACAGAAATTTGGTTATTGTTTGGTTTACATGTAGTAAAATTGTGATTACAGAGTGTACCACTAGAACGCTTAGCATGGCTAGGCATTTCGGGCATACTTAGTTTTATTCTTAATTGTAAAATATTACAAATTATGAGGTAAGTTGGTATTATGGCTAAGTGACTAAATACTAGTTTATGAGTTTAGCAATGTGAATGCTTTTGTTTTGGCACAGTATATAGTTTCAGTATTGGAGTATCACAGGATTCATTATTTTAAGACTGAGATTAATATTTCTGTTTATGGTCAAATGAGTGAGCGAGTGTAAGTGTGGACCACCAGGTGGTATTCGTGTAGTTAGTTGACGGGGTGTATCAGGGAGATGTTTTCTAATGGTAGTTTTGAAGGTGATGAATGTGTCTGCAGTTCTAGAGTTCTCAGGTAGGGTATTCCAGATTTTAGGGCCTTTGACATACATTGAATTTTTGTAAAGGTTTAGTCGGACACGGGGAATGTCGTAGAGATGTTTGTGTCTGGTGTTATGCCTGTGGGTTCTGTCACAACTATCAAGAAAGCGTTTTAGGTCAAGGTTGGTATTAGAGTTTAAGGCCCTGTAGTTATAGATTGCACAGTAGTAAGTGTGGATGTACTGAACTGGGAGTAAGTTTAGATCTTTGAAGAGTGGGGGGGGTGTGCTGCCAGGGATGGGATTTAGTGATTATTCTTACTGCAGCTTTTTGTTGGGTTATTATTGGCTTTAGGTGTGTTGCTGCAGTTGATCCCCAAGCACAAATAGCATAGGTGAGGTATGGATAAATAAGTGAGTGGTATAGTGTGAGAAGGGCATTTTGCGGCACGTAGTATCGTATCTTGGAGAGGATCCCAACCGTTTTGGATACTTTTTTGGCTATATGCTGGATATGGGTGCTGAAATTCAGGTTGTTGTCAAGGTATAAGCCTAGGAATTTTCCCCCATTATTTCTGGTAATTAGAGTGTTGTCAATCTTAATGTTAATTTGTGCATCTCCTGCTCTGCTACCAAACATAATATAGTAAGTTTTGTCAGTGTTAAGCGTAAGTTTATTGGCTGTCATCCAAGTCGATATTTTAATCAGCTCCTCATTCACAATGGTGTTGAGGGTGGCAAGATTAGGGTGAGAGATGACATAAGTCGTGTCATCAGCAAAGAGAATGGGTTTCAGGTGTTGGGATACGTTTGGAAGGTCATTGATGTATATGAGGAAGAGCAGGGGACCAAGGACACTTCCCTGCGGAACTCCAGTATCAAGTGGCCGTGTTGCTGATGCTGTGTCTTTAATGGTGACGTACTGATACCTATTAGTAATGTAAGATTTGAAATAAGCAAGCGCATGGCCTCTTATACCGTAGTGGTCAAGTTTGTGGAGTAGGATTTGGTGGTTTACTGTGTCAAAAGCTTTTCTTAGGTCAATAAAAATTCCTAGTGGATATTCCTTATTTTCCAATGCTGTGTAAAGCAGATCTAGCATTTTTATGATTGCATCATTAGTGCTTTTATTTTTCCTGAATCCAAACTGGCAGGGGTTGAGTATGTTTTGAGCCGTTATAAATGAATACAGTCTTTTGTACACGAGTTTCTCAAAGATTTTGGATAGCAATGGTAAGTTAGATATTGGCCTATAGTTGTTTAAGTCTGTAGGGTCACCACCTTTATGTATTGGTGTAACCCTTGCCATCTTGAGTAGTTTTGGGAAGGTGCTAGTCTCTATTGACTTGTTAAAAAGTAATGAAATAGCATGCGAAAGGACATGGGCCGCTCGCTTGTACAGTAATGGTGGGACATGAGACAGATTCCCCGAGTTATTTTTAAGTGACTTTATGATCCCAATGACTTCCGTGGGCTCAGTTGGTGCAAGATAGAAGGAATTAGGGAAATTACCATCTAGGTAGTCCCCGGCATGGGCATTGGTATGTGGGATTTTACTGGCGAGATTAGATCCTATGTTTGAGAAGAAGTCGTTTATCTTGTTAGCTGTGTCAGTGGGATGTAGTGGTGTTTCATTAGGTTTAGCTAGGACAATATTCTTGGTTTTTCTCAGTTTGTGGGTCCCTAGAATCTGAGAGTGTTTTCCAGGTCTTTTTTATATCTCCTCTAGTGTCTGTGAATCTACTGGAGTAGTATAGTTGTTTGGCTTTTTTTATTACTTTGGTGAGAGCTGATGAATAGTGTTTAAGAGTATCTTTGTGTATTAAGCCCTGTCTATATTGCTTTTCATATTGGCGTTTCTTGTCTATGGATTTCAGAATGGTGCTGGTTAGCCATGGGCAACCAAGCCGTTTGTTTGTGATCTGTTTTGTTTTTATAGGACAATGTTTGTTGTATAGTCTAAGTAATTTGTTAAGAAAGATGTCTGTCCAGTCATCAATACCATTGGCCTTGGAGAATTCTGTAGGCCAATCAACAGTCTCTAGGTCAGCTGTGAACTTCCTTACTGAGGCCTCGTCATGGAGTCTAAATGAGACTTTGTTGTATTCAAGTGGTGGTTTACTAATGTTTGTCAGGAGGAAGGTAGGGTAGTGGTCTGTAGTGCTATCTGTGATTATCCCTGATTTAAGGGGGGCTAGTATATTGGTCCATATGTGGTCTATTATGGTTGCACTTGTCTCAGTGAGCCTGGTTGGTTTAGTTATTGTTGGTATGAGAAGTGTGTTGTTCATATTGTTGATGAAATCAGTTACAGGCTGATCATCTAGTAAGCCAAGGTTGATGTTGAAGTCTTGTGAGGATGGTGAGGATGCATGATGTATCAAGTTATTACACATGGGTTAAGATCAGGAATGTGCTGTTCGAGGCAGATGCGTCTGACATCCGGTTCGCTATGTGTAAATACGGCACAATACATACGGTCACTGCAGGAAGGTGGTCAGTTGGCCCGTATATGGGGATACCTGAGGGTACGTACTCTGTCAAGATGACGCTCAGACATCCTATTCCATCGTACGTGGTGATGGAAGATTTCACAACTCAGGTATTTGTGACATACGCTGGGCAGCGACGCACTTGCCATTTGTGCGGGTCGTATGATCACCTGGCTGCGCAATGTGAAAGACGATGTGGTGATAAGGACCAGCAGCAATGATGTGATGTGAAGGAAAGGAGAGAGGATCAAGATCAGTTGTATTCGACACTGCCTCAGCAGAGTTTGACATGGAGTGAGGAGGTTGAGAGGGCCGAAGAAAAGGAGACAGCAGGGGCTACACGGGGGGACGACATCACTTCCCTGGATGTTGTACAAGTGCTGGATGAGGTCATCGCAGAAGTGACTGGCAGCGATGTGGAAACATCGATAGTGTCAATGTTTGGGAACATTTTGGGCAATGAGCGTCCTTGTCAGGATGTTGGTACAGACTGGATCTCGGGTCTGCGATTGAGGAGGGCGTGGTGATGCCAGCTCGGCCTGAAGTGTGTGATAAGAATGGCCTGCTGGTGAGAACTGTGGAGGTGGAGGTTCATCATGGCACTGTGCTGGATGACTTTATGCAGGTCGAGGGTACGACGCGAAAGTGCGCAGCACTGATTCCAATGATGTGCTTATGCCCGCACAACAGCCTGGGAAGAAAACATGGGTGGATGGCATGCGGAGAGGTTCAAGTAGCACTCAAGGGCTGGGGTTGGGTAAGTGTGCCCAGAAAGGAGGGGGGAGGGAAAAGGGTGCAACAAAGCGATCAGGTGAGAATTCGGTAGTGTCAAGAGGTAAACCCCCTTTGTCGGTTTTAAGTGCCTGACATTGAACATCAATGGCTTGAGGATGCAGAGAAAGTGTGAGTGGTTTAGGGAATATTTGGTGCTTCATGATGTTGACGTAGTGTTCTTGCAGGAGCACAATTATAGACCGGGTTATGAGTTGAAGGTGGATGGATATAATGTGTATGTTGAGCATGCAGTCAGATTGAAAGGTGTGGCCATTTTGGTGAAACTAGCCCACTGGTTGTCAGGCATTGTGAGGGGGGGGAGGGGAGGGTGACTCGTGTGGATGGGTTATGGGGTCAGGTACAGATAACGTTGGTGTGTGTATGGTCCGGCAGAGGGAGATGTACGGGTAAAGAATAAATTCATGAGGGATGTTCTGGTATATTATTTGTGTGGATTGCCGGGGGTCGCTGTGATAGGAGGTGATTGGAACTGTGTGATAAGGAGTAAGGATGTTGAACCGAGGGGGGGCAGGGCATTGTTTGAGAATATTGGGAGAATTGTTATCCAGGGTAGGATTGATTGATGTTGGGGAAGGCGGGGTGGAGCACACATTTATTAAGCATGGGTATGCGGCTAGGCTCGATCGATTGTACATGCCTAGGACAGTCGTAACACATAGTGTGAGGGTAATGGATGTAGTATTTTCTGATCACAGGGGTGTTTTGGTGGATATAGGTTGGGAGGGGTTGCCAAGAAGGTGTAAGGGGCTTTGGAAGTTGAATGTAAAGTTGTTGCAGGAAGAAGAGCCTAGACAGTCATTTGTTCAATTGTGGGAGGAGTTGGTGGCAGAGGCACCTGGGAATAGTGATTTGGTTAGTTGGTGGGACTCTGTGGGAAAATCTTGTATTAGGGAATTTTATATTCGTAGTGGGAGGGAATATACCAGGTTGAAGTATGGGTACCAATCTTATCTTGAGGGGCAGTTGAGAGCTTGCTACTAGCGTGGGAGTGCTAGTTATCCGGTGGATGATATTGAGGGATTAAAGGAGCATATTAGGGATTTGCAAAATGAAAGATTTGATGGTGCGTGAGTTTTGGGTGGGCTGGAAGAGGTGTTATGGGGTGATAGGCCTTCGGCATGCGTGTTGAAGCGACAGCGCAAGAGAAGAGTGGCAACAGAGATGATGGGATTAACTGTTCATGTGGGGATGGAAGGGTATAGGGAGGGGCAGGTATTAGTGACGACTGAGGGTATGAGTGGATATCTAGATGCATGATTTAGGTCACATACACAAAACGTAGGTATTCAAGATGCAGTTTTAAAGGAAATGGGAGGTTTTGTACAATGTGAGATTGATGGTACAGATAGGGTAACATTAGAAGGTCCGATCATGGAAAATGAGATTTCACATGCTTTGTCTGATGCAGGTTTAGGTAAGGCGCCAGGTGAAGATGGGTTGCCTAATGATTTTTACATTAGGAATTGGGAAGTATTGAGAGGATTTTTAGTTATGTTATTCAATGTAATGAAGGAAGATGAGGAAATGGGTGAGCAGCAAAGGACTGCTGTTGTGGTATTAGTTCCCAAAGGTGGAAAGACTATGGTAGAGGATTACCGAGCAATATCGCTTAAGTGTGGTGATTAAGTTATTTGCAAGGATATTAGGGAATAGAATAAAAACGGTGATAGGTAAAGTAATTGACAGGACAACATGGGGCACCGGGTAGGTCAATGTATGAAGGGCATGGAGTTATTAGAAGTTTTATAGAGCAGAGGGGGGGGAGTTGGGGGTGGGGGTGTTTTGGCATTGGATTGGAGAGCAGCTTACGATAGTGTAGAGAGGGATGCATTATGGAGGTTCATGCATTGGCAGGGATTCGGGAGGGAAATTATATCTTGCGCAAAAACATTGTATCAAGGAGCATCTATGAGAGTACAGGTTAATGGAAGGCTAGGTGTTAACATTCAGATGGGAAGGGGTTTGCGACAGGGATGCCCTCTGTCGCAAATATTGTTTGCGTGCCTCCAGGATCCCTTTTATAGGGCAGTTAGGTGGAGTATCGCAAGTGGAGGGGTTAGTACTGAACGAGAGGGTGGGGTGGGTATTGTGGGTTATGTGGATGACACGGCTGTGTTGGTGAGGGATGAGAGGGATTTGCATAAGGTAGGAAAGGTGGTAGATGTGTTTGGTGAGGCTACTGGGATGAAAATTAATGTGGCAAAATCTAAGTATATGGACCTAGGCAATAGCGTAAATCGAGGTGGGACTGTAGAGGGCAGGTAGAGTGTGGTGGATCAGCTACTGATTTGTGGGATAGTGTACGTTAGGAATGATAGGGTCACACAAGAGGTAAATTCGAGGCGCACTGTGGATGGGGTTTTGAAAAGATTGGGAGGTTTGAGGACTGCACAGCTTACGTTGCATCAGAGGGTTATTGTGACAAACATCCTGTTGTATAGCAAGCTATGGCACGTGGTGGCAACATACCCATTGAGGCAGCGAGAGGTGCAATTGTTGCAATATGGGATTTTCAGATTTATATGGGGATCGGGTTGTGACTGGCTAAGTAGAGGGGTGGTGATGCTTCCCATTAGCCAGGGGGGGCTGGGGCTTATACCTTTAGAAAAGCGTATGATGAGTGTGTATCTAAAACGCGACTATTTGAGGGAGGGGGGCAAGGAGAGGGGGGCTAGAAAGACTGCATATGGATATGCAACAATGGTGGGGGGGTAGGGATTTAATGATTGGTGAGGCCATGCTGCGGGTTTTAAGGCTTTAATGATGGCGAGGGATCCGGCGCCCCTCAAATTGAGGGTTCTTGAGAGGGC
Source organism: Cherax quadricarinatus (assembly GCF_038502225.1). Classification (NCBI taxonomy): domain Eukaryota; kingdom Metazoa; phylum Arthropoda; class Malacostraca; order Decapoda; family Parastacidae; genus Cherax; species Cherax quadricarinatus. Next base: position 19,322,306 of record NC_091293.1, on the reverse strand, counting down.
GGGGGGGGGGGGTCTGTGATGGCGGCAGGTGAGGGGGCATACCCCATGTATGCGTGGGGGAATATCTGGAAATGTTTACGCAATTGCGTGTTAAACCAGGTGTAAGGGAGGTAATGTTTAGGTTTTTACATGGAATCTTGCCATCTGGTGTTGTGTTATTTAATAGGAGACTAAGGGAGGGTGGGGAGTGCAAAGCGTGTGGATGTTTGGAGACTATTTTTCATGCAGTGTATTTTTGTAATTGTTTAGAAGCTGTGAGGGTATGGTTAGGTAGGGTAGTTAGGTTAGTGGGTGGGGAAAGGTTACAGGTGTTATGTTTAGATATAGGTGGGATGAGTCAGATGGTGGTGAATGCAGTTGGGTATGTGGTCACTGATTTTATTTATAAGTCTTGGGCCATGAGGGAGGTGGGTGTGGATGAAAGAATAAAAGTGTTAGTGGCCACCATTTATAGAACTAAGTGTCGCAATAGGGATCTTTATGGGGGGAAGGTGGGAGAGCGTTTACCGAGGGATACCGGAGTTTTAAGTTGAAGGATTTACGAGATTTAAGTGTAAAGTAAGGGGTAACGACGGGCTAGTTTCTTGAGTGGGGATGTGTGGATGGCTTTCAGTGTGATTCGATTTGTACTGATACATTTATGCTTTTCCTGTGTAGCGAGTGTGGTGTGGGTGGTGGTATTACACATGTGTTCCCTTTATGTTGTGAAGATTTTGGATAGTACATGTACGTAGTGTTTTGGAGCACTACATCATTGTGTGTATATAAGGTGAGTGGAAGGGTAGAATCTTACAGTATTTGTGTGTGTGCGAGAATGACTGTTAGTTATTATGAGTGTGTCTTCAAAGATGTTATAAAAAGCACATACTACGTGGTCTTACGAAGGTATGCCATATGACTGTTTAGAATATGCTGTGATACAAAGTCCGGGGTTTCCCTTCTTGTAAGAAGCATTCTGTAGGGCACAATTTCTGTATATCGGAAGGATCGGAAGTGTAAATAGCTGTAATGAGCAACGTGGTACAGTATTTAATATGCGAGATTGTATTTTGGCACATAAGGCCTAACATATAATGTTTCAGAGGCCTGGTTAAGATTATATAGTACATGTCGTGTGACACTGTATGTGTAGGGTAGTGTTATATATTTTAAGTACACGCTGTTGGTTTCCCTTTGCTATTTTAATGTTTCAAGTCACATGTAAGAGTATATGTAAGGTAATATAAAAATGTATATTGATTTTGTGTAAATACACAATTTTAGATGACTTTGTTGGAGCAGGTAGGCATATGAGTTCAAATAGCGCTGTATGTCATGTATTAATACCGCTATAGGGTATATAATGTATGAAGAAGTCTTGGGTGGATTGCACCAGTGTTGAGATATAGAGTATATCATCCTTGTATGCTAGGCAAAGTTTTCATGACTCATGAAATCGTAATGACACGATTGCAAACAAACCATACCCTGGCCGGGATTGAACCCGCGGTCAGAGAGTCTCAAAACTCCAGCCCCTCGCGTTAGCCACTAGACCAGCTAGCCACAACAAGATTCAAATTCAAATTCAAAGTTTATTCTCTATAAGGATTACAATGCTGAGTTTACAGAATTTGGTTATTGTGTGGTTTACATGTAGTAAAATAATGATTAGAGTGTACCACTAGAACACTTAGCATGGCTAGGCATTCGTCCATCCAGATGTCCGTCCCCCGTGACCATCCAGGTGTCCGTCCCCCGTGACCATCCAGGTGTCCGTCCCCCGTGACCATCCAGGTGTCCGTCCCCCGTGACCACCCAGGTGTCCGTCCCCCGTGACCACCCAGGTGTCCGTCCCCCGTGACCACCCAGGAGTCCGTCCCCCGTGACCACCCAGGTGTCCGTCCCCCGTGACCACCCAGGTGTCCGTCCCCCGTGACCACCCAGGTGTCCGTCCCCCGTGACCACCCAGGTGTCCGTCCCCCGTGACCACCCAGGTGTCCGTCCCCCGTGACCACCCAGGTGTCCGTCCCCCGTGACCACCCAGGTGTCCGTCCCCCGTGACCACCCAGGTGTCCGTCCCCCGTGACCACCCAGGTGTCCGTCCCCCGTGACCATCCAGGTGTCCGTCCCCCGTGACCATCCAGGTGTCCGTCCCCCGTGACCATCCAGGTGTCCGTCCCCCGTGACCATCCAGGTGTCCGTCCCCCGTGACCATCCAGGTGTCCGTCCCCCGTGACCATCCAGGTGTCCGTCCCCCGTGACCATCCAGGTGTCCGTCCCCCGTGACCATCCAGGTGTCCGTCCCCCGTGACCATCCAGGTGTCCGTCCCCCGTGACCATCCAGGTGTCCGTCCCCCGTGACCATCCAGGTGTCCGTCCCCCGTGACCATCCAGGTGTCCGTCCCCCGTGACCATCCAGGTGTCCGTCCCCCGTGACCATCCAGGTGTCCGTCCCCCGTGACCATCCAGGTGTCCGTCCCCCGTGACCATCCAGGTGTCCGTCCCCCGTGACCATCCAGGTGTCCGTCCCCCGTGACCATCCAGGTGTCCGTCCCCCGTGACCATCCAGGTGTCCGTCCCCCGTGACCATCCAGGTGTCCGTCCCCCGTGACCATCCAGGTGTCCGTCCCCCGTGACCATCCAGGTGTCCGTCCCCCGTGACCATCCAGGTGTCCGTCCCCCGTGACCATCCAGGTGTCCGTCCCCCGTGACCATCCAGGTGTCCGTCCCCCGTGACCATCCAGGTGTCCGTCCCCCGTGACCATCCAGGTGTCCGTCCCCCGTGACCATCCAGGTGTCCGTCCCCCGTGACCATCCAGGTGTCCGTCCCCCGTGACCATCCAGGTGTCCGTCCCCCGTGACCATCCAGGTGTCCGTCCCCCGTGACCATCCAGGTGTCCGTCCCCCGTGACCATCCAGGTGTCCGTCCCCCGTGACCATCCAGGTGTCCGTCCCCCGTGACCATCCAGGTGTCCGTCCCCCGTGACCATCCAGGTGTCCGTCCCCCGTGACCATCCAGGTGTCCGTCCCCCGTGACCATCCAGGTGTCCGTCCCCCGTGACCATCCAGGTGTCCGTCCCCCGTGACCATCCAGGTGTCCGTCCCCCGTGACCATCCAGGTGTCCGTCCCCCGTGACCATCCAGGTGTCCGTCCCCCGTGACCATCCAGGTGTCCGTCCCCCGTGACCATCCAGGTGTCTGTCCCCCGTGACCATCCAGGTGTCCGTCCCCCGTGACCATCCAGGTGTCCGTCCCCCGTGACCATCCAGGTGTCCGTCCCCCGTGACCATCCAGGTGTCCGTCCCCCGTTACCATCCAGGTGTCCATCCCCTGTGACCATCCAGGTGTCCATCCCCTGTGACCATCCAGGTGTCCATCCCCTGTGACCATCCAGGTGTCTGTCCCGTGACCATCCAGGTGTCTGTCCCGTGACCATCCAGGTGTCCGTCCCCTGTGACCATCCAGGTGTCCGTCCCGTGACCATCCAGGTGTCCATCCCCTGTGACCATCCAGGTGTCCGTCCCCCGTGATCATCCAGGTGTCCATCCCCTGTGACCATCCAGGTGTCTGTCCCCCGTGATCATCCAGGTGTCCGTCCCCCGTGGGAGACCTCATCCATTTCACTGGATCAATCTGTTCCACCAGTTGAGGAGAAAGACTTAGCTCCCACTGACTTCCCAGACGAGGACAAGCATTTGTTGACTCTGTTGAACAGAGTAAAGCCATTGCCTTACCAGGTGAGAAGATGCGTATAACGAACTTATTGTCCCATCGTATTCCACTTGAACCTGGTACTAGACCTATCTATATACCTGCGTACAGAATGCCTCAATCACAAGTTGCTGTTGCAGAAGAATTGATCAATCAAATGCTTGATGGAGTTATTGCACCTAGCAATTCACCTTGTAATGCGCCTTTGATCCTAGTACCTAAGAAGGATGGTACTTGGCACCCAGTGATTGACTTAGGAAGTTAAATGCGAAAACTATTCTAGATCGCTTCCCACTTCCTGTACTGGGTGATCTTTTACGTAACATCGGAGATAGTCTTTTCAACCCTGGACTTGTTACAAGGGGTTGGGCAAGTCCCTCTTCACGAGGACAGCCAAGAGCTAACTGCATTCTCCACTCCTACAGGTCATTATCACTTCCTCCATATGGCCTTTGGATTACGATCCTCCCCTATCACATTCTCAAGGCTCATGACTAATATCTTTAGAGGTCTCATAGGTAATGCATTTATGGTGTACTTAGATGACATAATCGTCATGTCTGAAGACGTGGATACACACTTGAAAAGACTTGATATAGTACTTGGTAAGCTTGAAGAAGCAAATTTAAAGATCAAACTGTCTAAATGTCAATTTTTCAGATCAGAAATTAAGTTTCTTGGTCATGTAGTCACTCCTAGAGGGGTTACGAATGACCAAAGTAAAGTAACTGCAGTACTAAATTTTCCAACTCCCAAAACTGCTGATACCGTAAGATCCTTTGTGGCCTTAGCAGGTTTTTATAGATCTTTCATTGCCAATTTTTCTTCCATAGCTGCTCCTCTGAGTTGCTTAAGAAAGATGCTCCTTTCGTTTGGACCTTCCATCAAGAAAAAACATTCCAAACTTTAAAAGAAAAGCTAACATCTGCTCCAATTTTAAAATTTCCAGATTTTTCTAAGCCCTTCTATCTGACAACTGATGCTAGTTCAATTGGCATAGGTGCTGTACTAGCTCAGAAGGCTGATGGCAAGTACAAAGCAGTTGCATTTGCTAGCCGAGTCCTTACGAAGGCTGAACGTAATTATACAGTAACTGAGCAAGAAGCTTTAGCAATAGTATGGTCTTTAAAGCACTTCCAAGACATTTATCAGTACTCTGTTCATGTCTTGACAGACCATGCTCCACTGATACCTTTATTCCAGAACAAACAACCTACTGGAAGGTTAGCCAGATGGACCTTGACTATCCAAGAGTTCAATCCTACTTTTGAACACTTACCTGGCATGTCAAATGTAGTCGCAGATGCTTTATTGTGACATGTTAGTATAGTAACTACAGACCCTCCATTTACTGCTGAGGATGTAAAGAATGCTCAACGAGCAGATCCCATGTGGTCTGGTGTGATTCGATTCCTGCTCCAGGAAGATCTTATTCTGACTGTGAAGCCACCAGCACCCATCAGCGACTTTGTCATGAACCAAGAATTACTGTATCAAACAGCCGAGTTGGGTACTCCTAGCAGAAGAGTATACCAGTTAGTAATTCCAGTCACTAGTGAATGTAGCCTTACAGCTAGTTCACGATGTACCAGGTGTTGCACACCCTGGTATGGATCGTTCAGTAAAACAAGCCAGATTGAAATACTTTTGGCCTCGTATGGCAACTGATATTTCTGAGTATGTTAAGAAATGTAGTGTCTGCATGCAATATAAAGGTAATGCTAATGGTCCTAATCCAATCCAAGTGTACCCAACTACTAGCGAACCGTGGGAAAGAGTTGCACTAGATTTGTTAACTAATTTCCAGTGTTCCCTCCAAGGCAGCAAACATGCGTGTTATGGTAGACCATTTCACCAGATATTGTTAGTTAGTTCCTATTGCAGATAAGACTGCCGAGACAGTAGCTAAAACATTTAAAGAATGCATTAACTGCAGGCATACCACCCCTAAGTCCCTAGTAACATAATGGAGGTGAATTCTGTAATGAGATTCTTGAAAATTTGTGTACCTTGTACAAGATCTCTAAATCCACCATTGTTCCTCATCATCCTGCCAGCAATGGGTTAGCAGAATGAACCAATAAGTACTTGTCTTGAGAGCCACTATCAATTCCAACAGTGAAACTTGGGATGAAGTTATACCTGATGTGCAGTGTGCTATAAATTCTGTTTACAATGTTTCTATAGGTGACACTCAACATTATGCATTGTACGGTGTAGATAAACGCTTGCCTTACGAGTTGCTATATTCTAATCTGAAACCAAATTACAACCCTGATAATTTCATAGCAACTCGTACCAGCTAGCTCAAAGTGTCTTTAGAAGAATCCATGAAACACTTCATAAATCAACAGCAGAATTTACAAGAGTCGCTAACACTCGAGCAAAGCCATCCATAATCAAAGTAGGTTCGAGAGTTATGCTGGTTAACTTTAACAAGACGTCTGCAATGCCTAAGCTTGATCAAAAGTTTGTTGGTCCTTATCGAGTAGCTGAACATATCACTGGCAATAAGTATAAGGTTAGAGAAATTGGTACTAGTCAGTATAAAGAATCTCATTTAGATCATATGAAGTTAGTATGTGATGATAGATGTTCCAGCCCAGACTAATGTGACAGACTGACAATCCTCCTGATCCTGTAATCTCTCTGTTACTCAGTCAGATGATCAACCTGAATGTCATAACTCCCTACGTACACGACTGGTATTGAGAAATCCTCAAGTATTTCTAACTACCAATTCAGATTTGCCTCAAATATGGCAGGAGTTAGTGCAACAGAGTTTGATCCTCCCAGAGATGACACCCATTCTGCATATGTCAATCTCGCCCTAGCAGTGTTGGGGTTAAATGTAAATAACCTGCATAGATGAATAATTACAGTATCAACTTATCAATATTCAAGAATTTTTGTGTGTGTGTAAACGTTCTCTCCAAATTCTGAGATTTAACAGTCTAGATTTGAGTGCACCAAGTCTGCTTCTGTTAAACGCTTCTTTCTTTGTAAATATTTCTTCCTCAGAATCCAAAGATCACATGAATACAGATCGATCAATCAAATTTTTTATCACTTCTATTGTGTAATCCAAGTGTCGAGTTTCATTTGATGAGTTGTGCTATATCATACCTTGTAATGCATTATAGTTTCATTACAGTAAATTACATTAGCTACCATCCCAATATTCTACTCATGTATGTTATAATGTTCAATTGTTGTGTACTTTGACATTGTACAGAATCAACCCAAGCCGTACGCCTGCCGTCTTTAGTTTGTATTAGCTGTATGTTGAGACGACATACATTAGCGTCGCCAGGCTCTCAGTAGTACCAGTTACCAGCAACCAGTTACCAGTAGATGGCTCACTACCAACCGTCTGTGAGAATCACTGTTATTCACGTTGCTGCTGACCATAGCATGTTTTTGAATGCCGCTCACCCTCTAGACACTGTTGGGGCAGTCTGAGATAGAGAGCAGAAAGAGGCAGGGCGGCTGATGGCGCTTCCATACTTTCCGTTATAATTATACATACTAACCAGCCTACATGAGTGTTGTTACCCCATTCACTTTATCGAACCCACTTGACACCTGTGACCATCCAGGTGACCGTCCCCCGCGACCATCCAGGTGACCGTCCCCCGCGACCATCCAGGTGACCGTCCCCCGCGACCATCCAGGTGACCGTCCCCCGCGACCATCCAGGTGACCGTCCCCCGCGACCATCCAGGTGACCGTACCCCGCGACCATCCAGGTGACCGTCCCCCGCGACCATCCAGGTGACCGTCCCCCGCGACCATCCAGGTGACCGTCCCCCGCGACCATCCAGGTGACCGTCCCCCGCGACCATCCAGGTGACCGTCCCCCGCGACCATCCAGGTGACCGTCCCCCGCGACCATCCAGGTGACCGTCCCCCGCGACCATCCAGGTGACCGTCCCCCGCGACCATCCAGGTGACCGTCCCCCGCGACCATCCAGGTGACCGTCCCCCGCGACCATCCAGGTGACCGTCCCCAGCGACCATCCAGGTGACCGTCCCCCGCGACCATCCAGGTGACCGTCCCCCGCGACCATCCAGGTGACCGTCCCCCGCGACCATCCAGGTGACCGTCCCCCGCGACCATCCAGGTGACCGTCCCCCGCGACCATCCAGGTGACCGTCCCCCGCGACCATCCCCTGTGACCATCCAGGTGACTGTCCCCTGTGACCGTCCCCTGTGACCATCCAGGTGACCGTCCCCTGTGACCATCCAGGTGACCTGCAGCTAGCTTAGCAAAGTAGTAACTTAATAATATCAGTGGTAAGTAAACATGCATACATCACCTTTCTGTTAGTTTATTAAGTTCAAAGTCTATAGATTACAAGAGGATTATTAATGCCCATTTTAGGGATCAACCCATCCTTGACTGGTAGCACAACCATGGTAGCACAACCATCCTTGACTGGTAGCACAACCATGGTAGCACAACCATCCTTGACTGGTAGCACAACCATGGTAGCACAACCATCCTTGACTGGTAGCACAACCATGGTAGCACAACCATCCTTGACTGGTAGCACAACCATGGTAGCACAACCATCCTTGACTGGTAGCACAACCATCCTTGACTGGTAGCACAACCATGGTAGCACAACCATCCTTGACTGGTAGCACAACCATGGTAGCACAACCATCCTTGACTGGTAGCACAACCATGGTAGCACAACCATCCTTGACTGGTAGCACAACCATGGTAGCACAACCATCCTTGACTGGTAGCACAACCATGGTAGCACAACCATCCTTGACTGGTAGCACAACCATGGTAGCACAACCATCCTTGACTGGTAGCACAACCATGGTAGCACAACCATCCTTGACTGGTAGCACAACCATGGTAGCACAACCATCCTTGACTGGTAGCACAACCATGGTAGCACAACCATCCTTGACTGGTAGCACAACCATGGTAGCACAACCATCCTTGACTGGTAGCACAACCATGGTAGCACAACCATCCTTGACTGGTAGCACAACCATGGTAGCACAACCATCCTTGACTGGTAGCACAACCATGGTAGCACAACCATCCTTGACTGGTAGCACAACCATGGTAGCACAACCATCCTTGACTGGTAGCACAACCATGGTAGCACAACCATCCTTGACTGGTAGCACAACCATGGTAGCACAACCATCCTTGACTGGTAGCACAACCATGGTAGCACAACCCTCCTTGACTGGTAGCACAACCATGGTAGCACAACCCTCCTTGACTGGTAGCACAACCATGGTAGCACAACCCTCCATGACTGGTAGCACAACCATGGTAGCACAACCATCCTTGACTGGTAGCACAACCATGGTAGCACAACCCTCCTTGACTGGTAGCACAACCCTCCTTGACTGGTAGCACAACCATGGTAGCACAACCATCCTTGACTGGTAGCACAACCATCCTTGACTGGTAGTACCACCGGCGACATTCGACCTTAACTTTTCTTTAACAGGTATTACAGTACAGTGGTTTAAATTATAATAATGCAAAGGTTAAGTAAGAAACGTACCTTGAATAACTGAGAATTTGCCAGCAATGTGGAGATTTCAAGTATTTGCTGCCACTGTCTTCTGTGTTAGTAGTTCAGAAAGGAAGCGCTGTCCTCTGGAGCTCAGTGGAAGGAAAATAACTCACCATAGTCAAGATTATGCAGGAAAACAAGTATACAAGTATGAGGAGGAAGTTGTAAGCGACACAACCTCCCGCGTCAGTGGTCGCTGCTGCACTAACACCTCCAGTAAACATTTTCACCTTCAACTCTCAACGATTACATTTTGTTTCAATATTTTTGTGGCTCTTTGATGAGCACTGTCTAAATATATAAAACCAGGAATATACTTAGTAAATAATTATTCAAGAATCTTCTTCGCTCGCTATAAAACTAAATTAATCTTACAATGTTTTGTCAGTGAGGTAAAATTATGGTGGAAGCCCAGCGATGCCAGACATTATTATTTCTAAATTTTATTTATATAACGCTCCAAAACTCTTAAATAAATATACATAGAGTACAGAAAAATATAGCTGCTTGACAAGAAAATAATTTAAATATCGCCTAAGTGGTTTGAAGATCATTTAATATGTTAAAATATGATAGCTAATGTAAGTTGTGGTAGGAAAGTGTGGGAGGTGTGAGGCAGCTCCAGGCACCTCAACACATCACCTCCATCATATATGTGGGAGGTGTGAGGCAGCTCCAGGCACATCAACACATCACCTCCATCATATATGTGGGAGGTGTGAGGCAGCTCCAAGCACCTCAACACATCACCTCCATCATATATGTGGGAGGTGTGAGGCAGCTCAAGGCACCTCAACACATCACCTCCATCATATATGTGGGAGGTGTGAGGCAGCTCCAGGCACCTCAACACATCACCTCCATCATATATATGGGAGGTGTGAGGCAGCTCCAGGCACCTCAACACATCACCTCCATCATATATGTGGGAGGTGTGAGGCAGCTCAAGGCACCTCAACACATCACCTCCATCATATATGCGGGAGGTGTGAGGCAGCTCCAGGCACCTCAACACATCACCTCCATCATATATGTGGGAGGTGTGAGGCAGCTCCAGGCACCTCAACACATCACCTCCATCATATATGTGGGAGGTGTGAGGCAGCTCCAGGCACCTCAACACATCACCTCCATCATATATGTGGGAGGTGTGAGGCAGCTCCAGGCACCTCAACACATCACCTCCATCATATATGTGGGAGGTGTGAGGCAGCTCAAGGCACCTCAACACATCACCTCCATCATATATGTGGGAGGTGTGAGGCAGCTCCAGGCACCTCAACACATCACCTCCATCATATATGTGGGAGATGTGAGGCAGCTCCAGGCACCTCAACACATCACCTCCATCATATATGTGGGAGGTGTGAGGCAGCTCCAGGCACCTCAACACATCACCTCCATCATATATGTGGGAGGTGTGAGGCAGCTCCAGGCACCTCAACACATCACCTCCATCATATATGTGGGAGGTGTGAGGCAGCTCCAGGCACCTCAACACATCACCTCCATCATATATGTGGGAGGTGTGAGGCAGCTCCAGGCACCTCAACACATCACCTCCATCATATATGTGGGAGGTGTGAGGCAGCTCAAGGCACCTCAACACATCACTTCCATCATATATGTGGGAGGTGTGAGGCAGCTCCAGGCACATCAACACATCACCTCCATCATATATGTGGGAGGTGTGAGGCAGCTCCAGGCACCTCAACACATCACCTCCATCATATATGTGGGAGGTGTGAGGCAGCTCAAGGCACCTCAACACATCACCTCCATCATATATGTGGGAGGTGTGAGGCAGCTCCAGGCACCTCAACACATCATCTCTATTATATATGTGGGAGGTGTGAGGCAGCTCCAGGCACCTCAACACATCACCTCCATCATATATGTGGGAGGTGTGAGGCAGCTCCAGGCACCTCAACACATCACCTCCATCATATATGTGGGAGGTGTGAGGCAGCTCCAGGCACCTCAACACATCACCTCCATCATATATGTGGGAGGTGTGAGGCAGCTCAAGGCACCTCAACACATCACCTCCATCATATATGTGGGAGGTGTGAGGCAGCTCCAGGCACCTCAACACATCACCTCCATCATATATGTGGGAGGTGTGAGGCAGCTCCAGGCACCTCAACACATCACCTCCATCATATATGTGGGAGGTGTGAGGCAGCTCCAGGCACCTCAACACATCACCTCCATCATATATGTGGGAGGTGAGAGGCAGCTCCAGGCACCTCAACACATCACCTCCATCATATATGTGGGAGGTGTGAGGCAGCTCCAGGCACCTCAACACATCACCCCCATCATATATGTGGGAGGTGTGAGGCAGCTCCAGGCACCTCAACACATCACCTCCATCTTATATGTGGGAGGTGTGAGGCAGCTCCAGGCACCTCAACACATCACCCCCATCATATATGTGGAAGGTGTGAGGCAGCTCCAGGCACCTCAACACATCACCTCCATCATATATGTGGGAGGTGTGAGGCAGCTCCAGGCACCTCTACACATCACCCCCATCATATATGTGGGAGGTGGGAGGCAGGTCCAGGCACCTCAACGCATCACCTCCATCATAAATGTGGGAGGTGTGAGGCAGTTCCAGGCACCTCAACACATCACCTCCATCATATATGTGGGAGGTGTGAGGCAGCTCCAGGCACCTCAACACATCACCTCCATCATATATGTGGGAGGTGTGAGGCAGCTCCAGGCACCTCAACACATCACCTCCATCATATATATGGGAGGTGTGAGGCAGCTCCAGGCACCTCAACACATCGCCTCCATCATATATGTGGGAGATGGGAGGCAGCTCCAGGCACCTCAACACATCACCTCCATCATATATGTGGGAGGTGTGAGGCAGCTCCAGGCACCTCAACACATCACCTCCATCATATATGTGGGAGGTGGGAGGTTGCTCCAAGCACCTCAACACATCACCTCCATCATATATGTGGGAGGTGCGAGGCAGCTCCAGGCACCTCAACACATCACCCCCATCATATATGTGGGAGGTGTGAGGCAGCTCCAGGCACCTCAACACATCACCTCCATCATATATGTGGGAGGTGTGAGGCAGATCCAGGCACCTCAACACATCACCTCCATCATATATGTGGGAGGTGTGAGGCATCTCCAGGCACCTCAACACATCACATCCATCATATATGTGGGAGGTGTGAGGCAGCTCCAGGCACCTCAACACATCACCTCCATCATATATGTGGGAGGTGTGAGGCAGCTCCAGGCACCTCAACACATCACCTCCATCATATATGAGGGAGGTGTGAGGCAGCTCCAGGCACCTCAACACATCACCTCCATCATATATGTGGGAGATGTGAGGCAGCTCCAGGCACCTCAACACATCACCTCCATCATATATGTGGGGGGTGTGAGGCAGCTTCAGGCACCTCAACACATCACCTCCATCATATATGTGGGAGGTGTGAGGCAGCTCCATGCACCTCAACACATCACCTCCGTCATATATGTGGGAGGTGTGAGGCAGCTCCAGGCACCTCAACACATCACCTCCATCATATATGTGGGGGGGGTGTGAGGCAGCTCCAGGCACCTCAACACATCACCTCAATCATATATGTGGGAGATGTGAGGCAGCTCCAGGCACCTCAACACATCACCTCCATCATATATGTGGGAGGTGTGAGGCAGCTCCAGGCCCCTCAACACACCACTTCCATCATATACCTAGGAGGTGTGAGGCAGCTCCAGGCACCTCAACACATCACGTCCATTATATATGTGGGAGGTGTGAGGTTGCTCCAAGCACCTCAACACATCACCTCCATCATATATGTGGGAGGTGTGAGGCAGCTCCAGGCACCTCAACACATCACCTCCATCATATATGTGGGAGGTGTGAGGCAGCTCCAGGCACCTTAACACATCACCTCCATCATATATGTGGGAGGTGTGAGGCAGCTCCAGGCACCTCAACACATCACCTCCATCATATATGTAGGAGGTGTGAGGCAGCTCCAGGCACCTCAACACATCACCTCCATCATATATGTGGGAGGTGTGAGGGAGCTCCAGGCACCTCAACACATCACCTCCATCATATATGTGGGAGGTGTGAGGCAGCTCCAGGCACCTCAACACATTACGTCCATCATATATGTGGGAGGTGTGAGGCAGCTCCAGGCACCTCAACACATCACCTCCGTCATATATGTGGGAGGTGTGAGGCAGCTCCAGGCACCTCAACACATCACCTCCATCATATATGTGGGGGGTGTGAGGCAGCTCCAGGCACCTCAAAACATCACCTCAATCATATATGTGGGAGATGTGAGGCAGCTCCAGGCACCTCAACACATCACCTCCATCATATATGTGGGAGGTGTGAGGCAGCTCCAGGCCCCTCAACACACCACCTCCATCATATACATAGGTGTGAGGCAGCTCCAGGCACCTCAACACATCACGTCCATCATATATGTGGGAGGTGTGAGGTTGCTCCAAGCACCTCAACACATCACCTCCATCATATATGTGGGAGGTGTGAGGCAGCTCCAGGCACCTCAACACATCACCTCCATCATATATGTGGGAGGTGTGAGGCAGCTCCAGGCACCTTAACACATCACCTCCATCATATATGTGGGAGGTGTGAGGCAGCTCCAGGCACCTCAACACATCACCTCCATCATATATGTAGGAGGTGTGAGGCAGCTCCAGGCACCTCAACACATCACCTCCATCATATATGTGGGAGGTGTGAGGCAGCTCCAGGCACCTCAACACATCATCTCCATCATATATGTGGGAGGTGTGAGGCAGCTCCAGGCACCTCAACATATCACCTCCATCATATATGTGGGAGGTGTGAGGCAGCTCCAGGCCCCTCAACACACCACTTCCATCATATACCTAGGAGGTGTGAGGCAGCTCCAGGCACCTCAACACATCACGTACATTATATATGTGGGAGGTGTGAGGTTGCTCCAAGCACCTCAACACATCACCTCCATCATATATGTGGGAGGTGTGAGGCAGCTCCAGGCACCTCAACACATCACCTCCATCATATATGTGGGAGGTGTGAGGCAGCTCCAGGCACCTTAACACATCACCTCCATCATATATGTGGGAGGTGTGAGGCAGCTCCAGGCACCTCAACACATCACCTCCATTATTTATGTAGGAGGTGTGAGGCAGCTCCAGGCACCTCAACACATCACCTCCATCATATATGTGGGAGGTGTGAGGGAGCTCCAGGCACCTCAACACATCACCACCATCATATATGTGGGAGGTGTGAGGCAGCTCCAGGCACCTCAACACATTACGTGCATCATATATGTGGGAGGTGTGAGGCAGCTCCAGGCACCTCAACACATCACCTCCGTCATATATGTGGGAAGTGTGAGGCAGCTCCAGGCACCTCAACACATCACCTCCATCATATATGTGGGGGGTGTGAGGCAGCTCCAGACACCTCAACACATCACCTCAATCATATATGTGGGAGATGTGAGGCAGCTCCAGGCACCTCAACACATCACCTCCATCATATATGTGGGAGGTGTGAGGCAGCTCCAGGCCCCTCAACACACCACCTCCATCATATACATAGGTGTGAGGCAGCTCCAGGCACCTCAACACATCACGTCCATCATATATGTGGGAGGTGTGAGGTTGCTCCAAGCACCTCAACACATCACCTCCATCATATATGTGGGAGGTGTGAGGCAGCTCCAGGCACCTCAACACATCACCTCCATCATATATGTGGGAGGTGTGAGGCAGCTCCAGGCACCTTAACACATCACCTCCATCATATATGTGGGAGGTGTGAGGCAGCTCCAGGCACCTCAACACATCACCTCCATCATATATGTAGGAGGTGTGAGGCAGCTCCAGGCACCTCAACACATCACCTCCATCATATATGTGGGAGGTGTGAGGCAGCTCCAGGCACCTCAACACATCATCTCCATCATATAGGTGGGAGGTGTGAGGCAGCTCCAGGCACCTCAACATATCACCTCCATCATATATGTGGGAGGTGTGAGGCAGCTCCAGGCACCTCAACACATCACCTCCATCATATATGTGGAGGGTGTGAGGCAGCTCCAGGCACCTCAACACATCACCTCCATCATATATGTGGGAGGTGTGAGGCAGCTCCAGGCACCTCAACACATCACCTCCATCATATATGGGGGAGGTGTGAGGCAGCTCCAGGCACCTCAACACATCACCTCCATCATATATGTGGGAGGTGTGAGGCAGCTCCAGGCACCTCAACACATCACCTCTATCATATATGTGGGAGGTGTGAGGCAGCTCCAGGCACCTTAACACATCATCTCCATCATATATGTGGGAGGTGTGAGGCAGCTCCAGGCCCCTCAACACACCACCTCCATCATATACATAGGTGTGAGGCAGCTCCAGGCACCTCAACACATCACGTCCATCATATATGTGGAAGGTGTGAGGTTGCTCCAAGCACCTCAACACATCACCTCCATCATATATGTGGGAGGTGTGAGGCAGCTCCAGGCACCTCAACACATCACCTCCATCATATATGTGGGAGGTGTGAGGCAGCTCCAGGCACCTTAACACATCACCTCCATCATATATGTGGGAGGTGTGAGGCAGCTCCAGGCACCTCAACACATCACCTCCATCATATATGTGGGAGGTGTGAGGCAGCTCCAGGCACCTCAACACATCATCTCCATCATATATGTGGGAGGTGTGAGGCAGCTCCTGGCACCTCAACATATCACCTCCATCATATATGTGGGAGGTGTGAGGCAGCTCCAGGCCCCTCAACACACCACTTCCATCATATACCTAGGAGGTGTGAGGCAGCTCCAGGCACCTCAACACATCACGTACATTATATATGTGGGAGGTGTGAGGTTGCTCCAAGCACCTCAACACATCACCTCCATCATATATGTGGGATGTGTGAGGCAGCTCCAGGCACCTCAACACATCACCTCCATCATATATGTGGGAGGTGTGAGGCAGCTCCAGGCACCTTAACACATCACCTCCATCATATATGTGGGAGGTGTGAGGCAGCTCCAGGCACCTCAACACATCACCTCCATCATTTATGTAGGAGGTGTGAGGCAGCTCCAGGCACCTCAACACATCACCTCCATCATATATGTGGGAGGTGTGAGGGAGCTCCAGGCACCTCAACACATCACCACCATCATATATGTGGGAGGTGTGAGGCAGCTCCAGGCACCTCAACACATTACGTCCATCATATATGTGGGAGGTGTGAGGCAGCTCCAGGCACCTCAACACATCACCTCCGTCATATATGTGGGAGGTGTGAGGCAGCTCCAGGCACCTCAACACATCACCTCCATCATATATGTGGGGGGTGTGAGGCAGCTCCAGGCACCTCAACACATCACCTCAATCATATATGTGGGAGATGTGAGGCAGCTCCAGGCACCTCAACACATCACCTCCATCATATATGTGGGAGGTGTGAGGCAGCTCCAGGCCCCTCAACACACCACCTCCATCATATACATAGGTGTGAGGCAGCTCCAGGCACCTCAACACATCACGTCCATCATATATGTGGGAGGTGTGAGGTTGCTCCAAGCACCTCAACACATCACCTCCATCATATATGTGGGAGGTGTGAGGCAGCTCCAGGCACCTCAACACATCACCTCCATCATATATGTGGGAGGTGTGAGGCAGCTCCAGGCACCTTAACACATCACCTCCATCATATATGTGGGAGGTGTGAGGCAGCTCCAGGCACCTCAACACATCACCTCCATCATATATGTAGGAGGTGTGAGGCAGCTCCAGGCACCTCAACACATCACCTCCATCATATATGTGGGAGGTGTGAGGCAGCTCCAGGCACCTCAACACATCATCTCCATCATATATGTGGGAGGTGTGAGGCAGCTCCAGGCACCTCAACATATCACCTCCATCATATATGTGGGAGGTGTGAGGCAGCTCCAGGCACCTCAACACATCACCTCCATCATATATGTGGAGGGTGTGAGGCAGCTCCAGGCACCTCAACACATCACCTCCATCATATATGTGGGAGGTGTGAGGCAGCTCCAGGCACCTCAACACATCACCTCCATCATATATGTGGGAGGTGTGAGGCAGCTCCAGGCACCTCAACACATCACCTCTATCATATATGTGGGAGGTGTGAGGCAGCTCCAGGCACCTCAACACATCACCTCCATCATATATGTGGGAGGTGTGAGGCAGCTCCAGGCACCTCAACACATCACCTCTATCATATATGTGGGAGGTGTGAGGCAGCTCCAGGCACATCAACACATCACCTCTATCATATATGTGGGAGGTGTGAGGCAGCTCCAGGCACCTCAACACATCACCTCCATCATATATGTGGGAGGTGTGAGGCAGCTCCAGGCACCTCAACACATCACCTCTATCATATATGTGGGAGGTGTGAGGCAGCTCCAGGCACCTTAACACATCATCTCCATCATATATGTGGGAGGTGTGAGGCAGCTCCAGGCACCTCAACACATCACCTCCATCATATATGTGGGAGGTGTGAGGCAGCTCCAGGCACCTTAACACATCACCTCCATCATATATGTGAGAGGTGTGAGGCAGCTCCAGGCACCTCAACACATCACCTCCATCATATATGTGGGAGGTGTGAGGGAGCTCCAGGCACCTCAACACATCACCTCCATCATATATGTGGGAGGTGTGAGGCAGCTCCAGGCACCTCAACACATTACGTCCATCATATATGTGGGAGGTGTGAGGCAGCTCCAGGCACCTCAACACATCACCTCCGTCATATATGTGGGAAGTGTGAGGCAGCTCCAGGCACCTCAACACATCACCTCCATCATATATGTGGGAGGTGTGAGGGAGCTCCAGGCACCTCAACACATCACCACCATCATATATGTGGGAGGTGTGAGGCAGCTCCAGGCACCTCAACACATTACGTCCATCATATATGTGGGAGGTGTGAGGCAGCTCCAGGCACCTCAACACATCACCTCCGTCATATATGTGGGAAGTGTGAGGCAGCTCCAGGCACCTCAACACATCACCTCCATCATATATGTGGGGGGTGTGAGGCAGCTCCAGACACCTCAACACATCACCTCAATCATATATGTGGGAGATGTGAGGCAGCTCCAGGCACCTCAACACATCACCTCCATCATATATGTGGGAGGTGTGAGGCAGCTCCATGCCCCTCAACACACCACCTCCATCATATACATAGGTGTGAGGCAGCTCCAGGCACCTCAACACATCACGTCCATCATATATGTGGGAGGTGTGAGGTTGCTCCAAGCACCTCAACACATCACCTCCATCATATATGTGGGAGGTGTGAGGCAGCTCCAGGCACCTCAACACATCACCTCCATCATATATGTGGGAGGTGTGAGGCAGCTCCAGGAACCTTAACACATCACCTCCATCATATATGTGGGAGGTGTGAGGCAGCTCCAGGCACCTCAACACATCACCTCCATCATATATGTAGGAGGTGTGAGGCAGCTCCAGGCACCTCAACACATCACCTCCATCATATATGTGGGAGGTGTGAGGCAGCTCCAGGCACCTCAACACATCATCTCCATCATATATGTGGGAGGTGTGAGGCAGCTCCAGGCACCTCAACATATCACCTCCATCATATATGTGGGAGGTGTGAGGCAGCTCCAGGCACCTCAACACATCACCTCCATCATATATGTGGAGGGTGTGAGGCAGCTCCAGGCACCTCAACACATCACCTCCATCATATATGTGGGAGGTGTGAGGCAGCTCCAGGCACCTCAACACATCACCTCCATCATATATGTGGGAGGTGTGAGGCAGCTCCAGGCACCTCAACACATCACCTCTATCATATATGTGGGAGGTGTGAGGCAGCTCCAGGCACCTCAACACATCACCTCCATCATATATGTGGGAGGTGTGAGGCAGCTCCAGGCACCTCAACACATCACCTCTATCATATATGTGGGAGGTGTGAGGCAGCTCCAGGCACATCAACACATCACCTCTATCATATATGGGGGAGGTGTGAGGCAGCTCCAGGCACCTCAACACATCACCTCCATCATATATGTGGGAGGTGTGAGGCAGCTCCAGGCACCTCAACACATCACCTCTATCATATATGTGGGAGGTGTGAGGCAGCTCCAGGCACCTTAACACATCATCTCCATCATATATGTGGGAGGTGTGAGGCAGCTCCAGGCCCCTCAACACACCACCTCCAACATATACATAGGTGTGAGGCAGCTCCAGGCACCTCAACACATCACGTCCATCATATATGTGGGAGGTGTGAGGTTGCTCCAAGCACCTCAACACATCACCTCCATCATATATGTGGGAGGTGTGAGGCAGCTCCAGGCACCTCAACACATCACCTCCATCATATATGTGGGAGGTGTGAGGCAGCTCCAGGCACCTTAACACATCACCTCCATCATATATGTGGGAGGTGTGAGGCAGCTCCAGGCACCTCAACACATCACCTCCATCATATATGTGGGAGGTGTGAGACAGCTCCAGGCACCTCAACACATCATCTCCATCATATATGTGGGAGGTGTGAGGCAGCTCCTGGCACCTCAACATATCACCTCCATCATATATGTGGGAGGTGTGAGGCAGCTCCAGGCCCCTCAACACACCACTTCCATCATATACCTAGGAGGTGTGAGGCAGCTCCAGGCACCTCAACACATCACGTACATTATATATGTGGGAGGTGTGAGGTTGCTCCAAGCACCTCAACACATCACCTCCATCATATATGTGGGAGGTGTGAGGCAGCTCCAGGCACCTCAACACATCACCTCCATCATATATGTGGGAGGTGTGAGGCAGCTCCAGGCACCTTAACACATCACCTCCATCATATATGTGGGAGGTGTGAGGCAGCTCCAGGCACCTCAACACATCACCTCCATCATTTATGTAGGAGGTGTGAGGCAGCTCCAGGCACCTCATCACATCACCTCCATCATATATGTGGGAGGTGTGAGGGAGCTCCAGGCACCTCAACACATCACCACCATCATATATGTGGGAGGTGTGAGGCAGCTCCAGGCACCTCAACACATTACGTCCATCATATATGTGGGAGGTGTGAGGCAGCTCCAGGCACCTCAACACATCACCTCCGTCATATATGTGGGAGGTGTGAGGCAGCTCCAGGCACCTCAACACATCACCTCCATCATATATGTGGGGGGTGTGAGGCAGCTCCAGGCACCTCAACACATCACCTCAATCATATATGTGGGAGATGTGAGGCAGCTCCAGGCACCTCAACACATCACCTCCATCATATATGTGGGAGGTGTGAGGCAGCTCCAGGCCCCTCAACACACCACCTCCATCATATACATAGGTGTGAGGCAGCTCCAGGCACCTCAACACATCACGTCCATCATATATGTGGGAGGTGTGAGGTTGCTCCAAGCACCTGAACACATCACCTCCATCATATATGTGGGAGGTGTGAGGCAGCTCCAGGCACCTCAACACATCACCTCCATCATATATGTGGGAGGTGTGAGGCAGCTCCAGGCACCTTAACACATCACCTCCATCATATATGTGGGAGGTGTGAGGCAGCTCCAGGCACCTCAACACATCACCTCCATCATATATGTGGGAGGTGTGAGGCAGCTCCAGGCACCTCAACACATCATCTCCATCATATATGTGGGAGGTGTGAGGCAGCTCCAGGCACCTCAACATATCACCTCCATCATATATGTGGGAGGTGTGAGGCAGCTCCAGGCACCTCAACACATCACCTCCATCATATATGTGGAGGGTGTGAGGCAGCTCCAGGCACCTCAACACATCACCTCCATCATATATGTGGGAGGTGTGAGGCAGCTCCAGGCACCTCAACACATCACCTCCATCATATATGTGGGAGGTGTGAGGCAGCTCCAGGCACCTCAACACATCACCTCTATCATATATGTGGGAGGTGTGAGGCAGCTCCAGGCACCTCAACACATCACCTCCATCATATATGTGGGAGGTGTGAGGCAGCTCCAGGCACCTCAACACATCACCTCTATCATATATGTGGGAGGTGTGAGGCAGCTCCAGGCACATCAACACATCACCTCTATCATATATGTGGGAGGTGTGAGGCAGCTCCAGGCACCTCAACACATCACCTCCATCATATATGTGGGAGGTGTGAGGCAGCTCCAGGCACCTCAACACATCACCTCTATCATATATGTGGGAGGTGTGAGGCAGCTCCAGGCACCTTAACACATCATCTCCATCATATATGTGGGAGGTGTGAGGCAGCTCCAGGCACCTCAACACATCACCTCCATCATATATGTGGGAGGTGTGAGGCAGCTCCAGGCACCTCAACACATCACCTCCATCATATATGTGGGAGGTGTGAGGCAGCTCCAGGCACCTTAACACATCACCTCCATCATATATGTGGGAGGTGTGAGGCAGCTCCAGGCACCTCAACACATCACCTCCATCTTATTGTCGTGGGGGGTTCGTAGGAGATATGATGGTTGGAGTTAAACACACTTGTTGGATGGTGACACATATATTAGCAGAGTATGAAGGGGGAGAGCCCAAACTGCCTGTCTAGCCTGGCGTATAACTATGCGGGAACTGAGGCCGAGGTAGTCCCACGCACTCATCCCGCATCACGTGACGTCATACAAACTAGTCACTAGGCCTAGCAAAGGGGTCGTGTATGTAAAACATATGGATGGTAGTAACTATGATGCTCAGATAAGCTATACAACACATGTAGAGGATTAGCAACTATGGTGACAGCTCGGTCCTGTTACGTAAGTCGTCTCGACATACAATACTACACTATAGGCTGAACAGGCAGGTCACTCTGGGCTGATTCTATACAATAGCAAAGACATATGTAACTCAGAACTGATGGATGGTATCGTAAAGGGTTTTAATGCATTAGAAATTATAAGTACAAATCATATTTTTTTTATATTTTATTAAAAACATGACATTACAAAAATATAATATATAAAACTCATGTAGGGCTATTGTGGAAATTATTTAATTTCCGAAGCTATAGTGCCTAATAAGTGTTTAATGTGTTGATTTGGGTCAAAATGTATTTGTATTTTGAATGGAACCAACTGGGTTCCCGCTGCGCCTGCGCAGATGTGCGGGGGTATAGGTCGAACTGGGGCAGGAGGGGGCGGCAGTGTTTTGAATGTAGTGAGGAAGCTGTGAAACATGGGATCAGGAAATTGGCGTTCACGGCGGCCTTAGGATTAATATAGGCCTCACTTCCTAATAGGAAGTGTCGTAATTGTTCCTGGTGAAGAGTGAGGGAACGAGATTTACGTGACCACCGTGATAAAGTGGTAAAATAAGTGGATAATAGTAGGACCGTGGGTGACGGGTGCGCCGCCATGGAATGTGTCCAGGGGAAATTACCTGTGAGTTAATCCTCACTCATCGGTCTCAGATCTTAATGGAGTGACCTCTAATGTGTATAATAATTATGAGACGTTAAATCTTCTTGTGAATGGTAATGTAATCAGTGATAATAACATTAAGTTATGAGAATGCGGGAAGTGAAATAAATCGCCCTGCTCCGAGTGAAGATAAGATAAGATTTCGTTCCGATTTTTAACCCCGGAGGGTTAGCCACCCAGGATAACCCAAGAAAGTCAGTGCGTCATCGAGGATTGTCTAACTTATTTCCATTGGGGTCCTTAATCTTGTCCCCCAGGATGCGACCACCACCAGTCGACTAACACCCAGGTACCTATTTGCTGCTAGGTGAACAGGACAACAGGTGTAAGGAAACGTGTCGAAATGTTTCCACCCGCCGGGAATCGAACCCGGGCTCTCCGTGTGTGAAGCGGGAGCTTTAGCCACCAGGCCACCGGGCCACGCGTTGTTCTCGTCCCGAGGATAGCGAAGTTTTATGGAATCACGACTTCTAAACCGGGACAAACCAACGGATACCTCGTCCTGCTGGAATAAGAACCGTGTCGGTGTAGCAGGACATCGAAAAGAGATGGTGAATGGAGGAAATAAGGAGCATCAATCACCCACAGTTAAGTAACCTTTCTAGTTATAGCAGACTGATACTGGCCCGTTAGGTATGTTTTAATTGGATAGGTTATGGGTGATCCAGCCACATCAAGTGACCACCAGAGAATATCTGGTAAGTGGTGGGATTATGTACAAGTGTTTTTTCCTTGATGGGTATATCCATGTGTAACCTACCCCCCCCCTTCATTCAGTTAAACTAACATAATCTATACTGTCCACAATTAATTAGTAGCGCCGTACTTGAGGGTGCTACCTAATTTATACTGGTCTCAGATAGATATGGATAAGATTGTGAGGGTCGAGGGACCACCTGCAGTGACCAGAGGTGGTTAAGTTTTCTCACATGTCTACATGGGTGACTACGGTAAACAATATCGTTGTTGTCTCCCAAGGAGATTACTCGTATGCATGTAATGTTGAGGTATGTACAAGTAATCACTCCTATAAATTTTCCATATCTGCCCGCTGGCCCTTCCTGAACCGGATGCAATCAGTGAAAAATTAATTGAATTAATTAATAATTAAGTGACTGATTGAAGAAAGTGGGTATTGGGTACACAAATTTAATCGGTCGTGTGGTGGATGATAATTAGCCCAATTAATTACTAGCACATGGGTGGCTAGGATTTATACAAGTGCAAGAATTACTCACACAAAGTGTCTACTTAAGTCGTATAATTGGTGATTATTAATTCCCTAACCATGGCTGGGTCTGAGGAAGTAAGTGCGGCTGGCAAGTCTATGGATGCCAAAGCAAAGAAAGCGTCACTACAAGCTCGGAAGGGTCATGTTACTAAATCATACAACAAGTGTATGGAGTTAATGAGACAAGAAACGGTAAACCCTGATGAATTAAAGCTACACCTAGATGCCTTAGAAAGTAGATATGAGTCATATAAATTGTGGTATAAGGACTGTGAGAGCGATCTTCTGGTGAATTGTGCAGATGATGCTGAAAGGGAGCGGCTGCTGGATCAATATTATGAAGTGGAGGACAACATTGTGTCCTGCAAAACTAAGGCTTTAGAGAAGGTAAAGGGTGTAGACAATGTTGTTGATCAACCTAGTAAGGAAAATCAGAGGTGTCTACCAAAACTCCCAGAATTATGCATGCCTGTGTTTAATCCGGGAGAAAACTGGGTGGAGTTTTGGTCTATCTTTAAAGCAGTCGTACATGATAGGAGTGATCTTGCAAGTGTTACCAAATTATGCTATTTAAAGGGACAAGTAAGGGGAGATGCGCATGTTCTCATACAAGCATTCCCAAATGTAGATGACTCCTATAGTGAGGCAGTTGACTTGTTGGAGGTCACTTACGGTAACTTGGAGCAAAGTAGGCTGGATCTAGTAGCTAATTTGGCTAGTTTGAAGACTCCAGATCACAACCGCAACAGCTTACAGCAATTTAGGATCAAACTAGAAAGCACTCTTAAGACCTTGAGTAATAAATATGATCTGGAGGGAGCAGAGTGGTTGCTGAGTGCCTTGATTCAGAATAAATTGAACCACAAGACAGTAGAGTGGCTATCTAACAGATATCACAAGGGTTACTTCGGGTTGGAAGAAATAAGAGTGGGCCTGCAGGAGCTAATTGTCCAACTGCAGACCAGCCAACCCATTACCTCTAGGAATACCACGTCTACAGACCCCAGTGCACCTGTCAAGTTCCACAAAAGGAAACTTTATCCCAATATCAATAATCATAAGTCACCTACTAAACGGGGTTACGTAGGCACATATCAAGTGACAGGGGGCAGTAATAGTGGTTCTCCACATCAAAGCAAGAGGAGGAAGTACCACAATAAGGGTAGCCCAGTTGATAAGAGGTCAGGCAAAGAAAGGAGAGATTGTATCTTCTGCAACGGTACTCATTTCTCTAAGAACTGTAATGCCTATAATTCATGGGATGTTAAAGTGGAAAGATTGGAAGAGCTTGCTAGATGTATCAGGTGTCCAGGAAATCATAATGTAAGGGATTGCCATGCTAACTTGCACCATTGTTATCAGTGTAACAAGGGAAGACACCACATAGCTATGTGGCGGATCTAATTGTAATAATGGTACCAATAGTACTGATAGTGATAATAACCCGGACACAACAGTAGCCAACGTAAAGATTACAGCTAATGTCGGTAATGATGGCCTAGCTGAGGTAGCTTTACCTCTGTTGGATGTGGTGATTAATGATAAACGGCGTAAATCCAAAACTGTAACAGCATTACTGGATCAGGGATCACAACGTACCTTCATAAAACGTAATTGCCTTAATGGGATGAAGGTACAAATGGGAGATCCTGCTATACTCAAGTTATCTGGCTTTCTCTCGAATAAGAAGGCCCAGTCATACGACACTGTTTATGTAACTGTCAGGCTGGGCAATGAGAGAAAACGTATTAATGCCGTAATTGTGGATAGGCTCCCAGATAAAATATCTACAATAGGGCTTGGTAACGCTACTGAAAGGCTTTCAAGTAAGGTAAATTTGGCACCTTCTGGTGTAAATAATGATTCTGTGGGGCCAATAGATATTTTGATAGGTAGTGACCGTTATGCCACCTTTGTAAAGGGTATGACAAAGAAATGCGGAGTCACCCTTCCAAGGACCGCAGGAGGTGTCTAAAAACAACAGACATAGCCCCACTCCACAAATGGGGCAGTAAAGCAACAGCAAAGAACTACAGACCGATAGCACTAACATCCCATATCATAAAAATCTTTGAAAGGGTCCTAAGAAGCAAGATCACCACCCATCTAGAAACCCATCAGTTACACAACCCAGGGCAACATGGGTTTAGAACAGGTCGCTCCTGTCTGTCTCAACTATTGGATCACTATGACAAGGTCCTAAATGCACTAGAAGACAAAAAGAATGCAGATGTAATATATACAGACTTTGCAAAAGCCTTCGACAAGTGTGACCATGGCGTAATAGCGCACAAAATGCGTGCTAAAGGAATAACAGGAAAAGTCGGTCGATGGATCTATAATTTCCTCACTAACAGAACACAGAGAGTAGTCGTCAACAGAGTAAAGTCCGAGGCAGCTACAGTGAAAAGCTCTGTTCCTCAAGGCACAGTTCTCGCTCCCATCTTGTTCCTCATCCTCATATCCGACATAGACAAGGATGTCAGCCACAGCACCGTGTCTTCCTTTGCAGATGACACCCGAATCTGCATGACAGTGTCTTCCATTGCAGACACTGCAAGGCTCCAGGCGGACATCAACCAAATCTTTCAGTGGGCTGCAGAAAACAATATGAAGTTCATCGATGAGAAATTTCAATTACTCAGATATGGTAAACACGAAGAAATTAAATCTTCATCAGAGTACAAAACAAATTCTGGCCACAAAATAGAGCGAAACACCAACGTCAAAGACCTGGGAGTGATCATGTCGGAGGATCTCACCTTCAAGGACCATAACATTGTATCAATCGCATCTGCTAGAAAAATGACAGGATGGATAATGAGAACCTTCAAAACTAGGGAGGCCAAGCCCATGATGACACTCTTCAGGTCACTTGTTCTATCTAGGCTGGAATATTGCTGCACACTAACAGCACCTTTCAAGGCAGGTGAAATTGCTGACCTAGAAAATGTACAGAGAACCTTCACGGCGCGCATAACGGAGATAAAACACCTCAATTACTGGGAGCGCTTGAGGTTCCTAAACCTGTATTCCCTGGAACGCAGGCGGGAGAGATACATGATTATATGCACCTGGAAAATCCTAGAGGGACTAGTACCGAACTTGCACACGAAAATCACTCACTACGTAAGCAAAAGACTTGGCAGACGATGCAACATCCCCCCAGTGAAAAGCTGGGGTGTCACTAGCACGTTAAGAGACCATACAATAAGTGTCAGGGGCCCAAGACTGTTCAACTGCCTCCCAGCATACATAAGGGGGATTACCAACAGACCTCTGGCAGTCTTCAAGCTGGCACTGGACAAGCACCTAAAGTCGGTTCCTGACCAGCCGGGCTGTGGCTCGTACGTTGGTTTGCGTGCAGCCAGCAGCAACAGCCTAGTTGATCAGGCTCTGATCCACCAGGAGTCCTGGTCACAGACCGGGCCGCGGGGGCGTTGACCCCCGGAACTCTCTCTAGGTAAACTCCAGGTCCAGGAGATCACGTGATGTATGGCAGGCTTCCTCGTACTGATAATGAATGACTGGAGGAAGCCATAAATACAGTTACGGTGTGTCTTACTCATGAAATATCACCCTAGTATAAATATACTTAATAGAGGATTAAGATGAACCTGTGTATAAATTATGGGAATTGGACAGCATAGGGATCAATGTAAATGAAGAAAGTCCAGATGATTCCTTTACTCAAGAACAATACCAGAAGGATGTTAAATTTGAATCTGGACAATACTGGGTGAGACTTCCGTGGAAGCTGAACCATCCAGACCTACCAACTAATTACCGGATGGCGTATGGACAATTAAAGGCTCAGCTCCACGAACTGAGCAAGACACCAGAACTGTTGACTGCTTACGATGATATAATTAATGAGCAGTTAAATAATAAATTCATAGAGGAGGTACCTCCTGAACAAGCCCAGATTTATGGTCACTATTTGCCACATCACAGAGTGAAGAAGGATTCTAAGACCACTCCTCTGAGGATTGTGTTTAATTTTAGTGCCAGGAGTAACAAAAATGTACCTAGTTTGAATGACTGTTTGATGACAGGTCCGTCGTTGACGGAACAACTGGGAGACATATTATTAAACTTCAGGGTTAAGAATTATGCCTTTACGGCGGACATAAGTAAAGCTTTCCTGAGAGTGGGTCTGCAGGAGGCTGACTGGGATTGCACTAGGTTCTTATGGCCCGAGAATCCTAATGACCCACTTAGTCCCCTGAAGACTTTTCGCTTCAGGAGTGTATTGTTTGGTGCTACCTCCAGTCCGTTCCTACTCCAGGCAACGATAAATGCACACCTTAAGCGTACGGGTGGTCCACTGAGTGGAGTAATGGGTAAACAATTTTATGTGGACAATTTCCTGGGGGTGACATCTACTGAAGAGGAACTAATGAGCATATATGAAGGGGCTAATGAAATAATGCAAGGTGCAAATATGCCCCTGAGGGAATGGAACAGTAATTCGTCCAGTTTAAGGGCTCAAATAAATAAAGACAACCCTGGAGTTGAAGTGTCTAAATATAGTAATGTGCTGGGACTGACTTGGGACACAGAGAGAGACTTGTTATCGTTAAAGTCTAATAACTACAGTATGCCCAATAAATTAACCAAGAGAGTCTTACTTGCTGAAGTTTCAAAATGCTTCGATCCACTAGGCTTAGTGTCCCCACTTACCATAAGAGGAAAATTGTTGATACAAGAAGCATAGAAGCTTAAGTGTGCTTGGGATGAAACCCTACCTGAGGAATTTGTTGAAAGGTGGGAAGAACTAATAGGTGAATATGTAAAATTACCAATGTTGGAGTTCCCACGTAATGTGGCCAGTCAAGATGGAGAAAATGTACTCCACATTTTTTGCGATGCTTCGAAATTAGCATATGGAGCAGTCGCTTACCTTCAATGTAATAGTGCCATTTCTCTTGTTATGTCTAAGGCTAAGCTGGCTCCAATCAAATCACGTACCTTACCTCAGTTGGAATTAACGGCCATTTATGTATGTCTCAAATTAGCCAATTATATAAGAAATAAATTGCGAGAGATAAATATCAGCGACACCGTAATTTGGTCTGATAACGAGGTATCCTTACAATGGATTCGTAATGGTAACAGTAAGATTGTGTATGTACAAAACAGAGTCGCTGAAATCAATCAAGTGCAGGAGAAATATAACAGTTTGGGTCAGCATATGTTGACCTTTAATCACATTCCTGGTGACGAGAATCCGGCTGACTTCTTGTCTCGAGGCTTGACTTATGAAAAATTTGTGAGTGCTTTATCGTGGTTTAAAGGGCCAAGTTGGCTGGTGGACAAAATTAACTGGCCGGTGCAAAAGGCACATATTGCTCCTGTCGAAATTACGGTGAGCACCGCTCCAGTCAGTAGTCCCTCCTTAGCCATTGACATTAATAGGTATTCTTCCTTACCCAAGCTGATTAGCGTGACAAGGTTAGTGTTTAAATTTATAAGTAAGATGAATATCTCATATAATTTTCCCCATCCCCTGAAATACTGGCTACAGAGGGTACAAGAAGAAACCTACAGGGATGAGATTAAATTAATGATGGACGGAAAAATTGTGAAAGGCTCAATAATAGAAAAGCTGGGGCTGTATTTAGAGGATGATGTAATTAGGTGCAGAGGCAGGTTACAAAATGCTGAATTGGGGGAATATGCTAAGCACCCTATCTTGCTGCCCAAAACTCATCACCTGACAACCTTGATTGTCTTTAATGCCCATAATAACGTGATGCACGGTGGGGTACAGGATACCTTAAACTGTATTCGGGAAACCTTCTGGATTCCACAAGGACGGCAAAGTGTAAAAAGGGATATCAAGTCGTGTGTAATATGTCGCCAGGTGGATGCCAGAACCTACATGTACCCAGGTCCTCCACCATTGCCCAAGGAACGCGTGCAGTTGGTAAAACCATTTGATGTGACCGGAGTGGACTATAGTGGGCCAATCATTTTAACAGGTACTTCAGATGGTGTTCCCTTGAAGGTGTATGTATGTCTATTTACTTGTACAGCTACTAGAGCTGTTCATCTAGAAGTGGCTCAGGACTTGTCTGCAGAACAGTTCATACAGCTGTTCCGGAAATTTGCAGCTAGGAGATCCTGTCCAAGATTGTTGATCTCAGATAATGCCACCAATTTTGTAGCGGGTGCTCAACACTTGATGGAATTAAATAATAGTGATGATGTACAGTCTTTATTGACCCAGTGAGGGTGTGTCTGGAAATTTATTACTCCCAGAGCCCCTTGGCAAGGAGGACTGTACGAAAGAATGATAGGTACAGTGAAAAGATGTCTTTGTAAGGTGCTACACAGGAAGAGAATTAATTTGGAGGAATTCCATGCAGTGTTGGTGGAGGCAGAGAATCGGGTAAACAATCGCCCTCTGTCATACATGAGCGACACTCCTGATGCAGAGATCCTACTCCCTCTCACCTAATATGCAGACGAAGGTTAGAAGCTGCATCTATCTATAGAGATAATCCCGAGGGAAGTGATGAGGATTACAATAACGTGACCGTGTTGAGTGATAAGTTCAAGATGTTAAATAAGGTAATTACTCATTGGTCCGATGTGTGGCGTAAAGAATATCTTCTTACACTACGTGAACACTTTTATGGTGCACCAGAGGCAGTAAACCGACAGAACATTCAACCAGGTGACATTGTGTTAATTGATACTGAACAACATCGAACATTGTGGCCTCTGGTCAAGGTAGTTACATTATACCCAGATGCACAAGGTGTTGTCAGAAACGTCAAAGTGTTGTGTCGTGGTCAGGAAAGTTTGCGTACCATTAATAAATTAATTCCCTTAGAATTAAATGGTGTTTAATCCAGTGCAGATGGAAATCTAAGAGAAAGTGACACGAGTGATATTGAAGACACTGACCGAGTAATGCAAGAAGAAATTGTAGTAAGACCCACTAGGAAAACAGCAGCGCAATCTAGAGAGGGCTGGAATCGTCTCCTGGAGGAAGACGCAATTTAAGTCGTCTAACAACGACTTCCGCCTGGCCGCAGTGTGGAAATTATTTAATTTCCGAAGCTATAGTGCCTAATGAGTGTTTAATGTGTTGATTTGGGTCAAAATGTATTTGTATTTTGAATGGAACCAACTGGGTTCCCGCTGCGCCTGCGTAGATGTGAGCGGGTATAGGTCGAACTGGGGCAGGAGGGGGCGGCAGTGTTTTGAATGGGTTTAAGAGGCTGTGAAACATGGGACCAGGAAATTGGCGTTCACGGCGGCCTAAGGATTAATATAGGCCTCACTTCCTAATAGGAAGTGTCGTAATTGTTCCTGGTGAAGAGTGAGGGAACAAGATTTACATGACCACCGTGATAAAGTGGTAAAATAAGTGGATAATAGTAGGACCATGGGTGACGGGTGCTCCGCCATGGAATGTGTCCAGGGGAAATTACCTGTGAGTTAATCCTCACTCATCGGTCTCAGATCTTAATGGAGTGACCTCTAATGTGTATAATAATTATGAGACGTTAAATCGTCTTGTGAATGGTAATGTAATCAGTGATAATAACACTAAGTTAAGAGAATGCGGGAAGTGAAATAAATCGCCCTGCTCCGAGTGAACGCGTGGTTCTCGTCCCGAGGATGGCAAAGTTTTATGGAATCAAGGCTTCTAAACCGGGACAAACCAACGGATACCTCGTCCTGCTGGAATAAGAACCGTGTCGGTGTAGCAGGACATCGAAAAGAGATGGTGAATGGGGGAAATAAGGAGCATCAATCACCCACAGTTAAGTAACCTTTCTAGTTATAGCAGACTGATACTGGCCAGTTAGGTATGTTTTAATTGGATAGGTTATGGGTGATCTAGCCACATCAAGTGACCACCAGAGAATATCTGGTAAGTGGTGGGATTGTGTACAAGTGTTTTTTCCTTGATGGGTATATCCATGTGTAACCTACCCCCCCCTTCATTCAGTTAAACTAACATAATCTATACAGTCCACAATTAATTAGTAGCGCCGTACTTGAGGGTGCTACCTAATTTATACTGGTCTCGGATAGATATGGATAAGATTGTGAGGGTCGAGGGGCCACCTGCAGTGACCAGAGGTGGTTAAGTTTTCTCACATGTCTACATGGGTGACTACGGTAAACAATATCGTTGTTGTCTCCCAAGGAGATTACTCGTATGCATGTAATGTTGAGGTATGAACAAGTAATCACTCCTATAAAATTTTCCATAGCTATAAAATTAACACAATCCTACCTACAGCTAACGTTACACACCACACTTACAACTCCTTATGGGTACAACCCTCCCTCCTCTGTTCCCTCATCCTATCGCTTAACCCAAATCTGTTGGAGCTACCAAACAGAGTTATACAATATGAACAACACTTTTATATACACATCCCTCGAAATGGTACGTAATCTGTACCCTCAGAGACATCCATTTTCTTCCCACATTGATGATGTGATCGACTACAGACCATGCAATTCATTGCACTGAACATATTACACAGACGTATTACCCCCCCCACCCCCCGTGGTTATCCAACCACCCCACTATTAACAACCTAATATACTACAAACAATGGATGTTACCTAATCTAATGTCACACAGCAATTGTCCTAATGCTTCAGTTACATAACAATATGTATCACACAACAATGGTGATATATTATTATTATTATAATCAAGGGGAAGCGCTAAACCCGGAGGATTATACAGCGCCTGGGGGGGGGATGTGGAAGGCATTCAGGCTTAATTCGGGGAACTGGAGCAGAGATCCAATTCCCTAAATCAAGAGCCCCTCACCAACATCAAGGAACCTTCTTTGAGGGGAATGGTGATATAGAAAAGTCACAAAGACATACAAAATTACTACAAAGCCATAGGTATAAACTTAGTCTCAAAAACCCAACACATGTAAGCTTCTACACATTTAAACATGCAATTCCAAACGTTAAAAAACAGTAACACAGCTTCAACTATGACATTCAAGCTCTATACAGCTTATATGGACATAATATAGTGCTATTGACAACAGTACAATATAAAATATAACCATGACATAAGTGACACATAAAGACTGTGCCTAGCGCACACCTAACCACAAAAACCTATAAATAACACCACTGTTGCCCAACTTTATTTACACCATCTGACGTACATTAAACTCTTTACTCTCAAAACAAAACTGAA
The DNA here is from genome assembly GCF_038502225.1 of Cherax quadricarinatus. Taxonomy (NCBI): domain Eukaryota; kingdom Metazoa; phylum Arthropoda; class Malacostraca; order Decapoda; family Parastacidae; genus Cherax; species Cherax quadricarinatus. Next base: position 19,289,083 of record NC_091293.1, on the reverse strand, counting down.
AATTGCAGATCACAAGTGGCGAACAATAATGCACAGACATTAATACAAACATATCACATCATATCTCTGGACACCGTGCATGATCACAGCGTCAACACTATGCAGTGCAAGGCACCTAGGAAACAAGTTGGAGCAAATACATGCAATTATTAGAGTAAAACTCCAAATTACAATGTCATTACCGTAAATCATTATTACCACACACAATATGTATAATAAAGAGGTAGATAATCAAACAATTGGCGTTAATCCTATTGGAGAAAACCTATCACACCTCTTAATGTGTCACACTCAAAACTCACCTCAATATCCTTTCCTCACACAATTCCACACACACACACAATCAACCTCTGCAACACTCCCCCCCGGGGAAGGCCAGCCCATTCATGCCCCTGACCGCTTATAAAGTCGATAAGTCCCTCAAAAGAAAGTCCCTATAGCCCTCCGAGAAATCTCTCTCCCACCTCCTACCATATATTTCCCTGTTGCGACACTTTGTTCTAGAAAAGGATGCTGCTATGGCCATCCTACATTCCTCCGCCCCTTTATCTCTCATTGCCCATGATGTAAACATGAAATCAACCACTAAGTAAGCCACTGCCCTTTGAACCTTTACCCCTACCCCACCTACATCTAAACTGAGCGCTCTCAAAACTAACAACCCTTTCCCCCCCACATACCGGATTACTTTCCCTAACCATTCCCGCACAACCCCTAGACTTTCGCAAAAATAAACTACATGAAAAGCTGATTCATCTACACCACAAACCTGACACTCCCCACCCTCCCTTATTCGCCTATTTTGTAATACAACCCCAGACGGCAATATTCCGTGAAGAAACCTATACATTACCTCCCTCATGCGCGGCCAGATGCGTAACCCTTTTAATCGACCCCAAATGTCTTTCCATGCGTACATCGGGTATACTCCTTCCATTGCCACTGCCACCCTAGGCCATAACTTCCTCTCCATGGACCCTACCCGCATGTTGCTCGGATCTCTGACCATCATCAATAGACGCAACAACCCCTCACCATCTCTCAAATCCCTTCCCTTCCACCATCTCCTAATATCTCCCTGCAGCATTCCCAACCCTCCACTCCCCTCCCCCTGAACCCTTAGAAACCCATGTTTCACATATACACACTTCAACCTTCTTTCCAAGTGAATTAACCCCAGCCCTCCCAAGGCCACCGGAAGTGTTACCACCTCCCTTTTCAACCAATCGCATCCTGAACCCCAGATAAAACGGAAAACTCTGCTCAACAATCTCCGGACATCCCCATACACCAAAGGGTACAAAGCTGCCACATGCCATATTTTGCTGTACAAAAGCACATTGACCACAATGACCCTCTGGTGTAGCGTAAGATGTGTCGGCCGCAATCCTGTCAATCTTCCCAATACTCTATCTACCACACCCTTTGAATTAACCTCCCTCGCCATCTGAGCATTACCCATATACACAACTCCACAAATTTTCACCCAGTCCACGACACACCACCTCACTCCCCCACCCCCGCCCTCCTGCCCATCCCATTCAGCCAATCTCATGAGCTTTGTTTATGCACATTCACTGCCATACCTGTTGCCATCCCAAAAACATCTATAACTCTCTCCAGACCCTCCAAACCCTCCCTCCCACTCACTAGGACAGTTGTGTCATCAACAAAACCTGTGATACCGGGACTCCCACCTCGTATGTCCTTCCTTACCCCCTCCTGTATGCACCTTTCCACTGCCTTATAAAACGGATTCTGTAAACATGCGAATAATATTTGTGACAATGGGCATCCCTGCCTCAATCCCCTGCCCATTTTCACATGCAACCCCACCCTCCCATTAATCTGTACACACATCCTGGCTCCCTGATATAAAGTGTGTGCCCAATTTACAATGTCCTCTTCAAACCCCTGCCGCTCCATGATTCTCCACAGAGCCTCCCTTTCAACACTGTCATACGCAGTTCTCCAGTCCAACACCAATACCCCTCGTTCCCCCACTTGCGAACACTCAATAAACCTTCTAATAACCCAATGCCCCTCATACATTGATCTCGGAATCCCATATTGACCCCTCACTATTACCCTTCCAATGACTTTCTTTATACGATTTCCCAAAATTTTTGCAAAAAGTTTGTAGTCTGCGCACATGAGTGATATCATCCGGTAATCTCTCACTGTGCACTGACTTTCACCCTTTGGCACCAAAACTACTAGCACTGTCGCCTGCAACGGTCCCAACGCACCCCTCTCTTTTATGATATTAAATAATTGCACCAAAAAGTCTTTTAATACTCCCCAATGCTGTATGTAAAACTCCACGGGCAGCCCATCTATTCCCGACGCCTTACCCCTGCTCATACTCATTAAAGCCGTCCACACCTCTTCCTCCACAATAGGCCCCTGTAACTGTTCCCTGTCGTCCCTGTCCAGCACACACTGCACCCATCCCCCCGTCTCTCTTAAAGCCCCCTCTCTCACACCCACACTCCTCATATACACAATAAGCCAAGCATCAACATACCCTCCCATCCCCTCCGTTGTCACCAAATCTTGTCCCTCCCTATACCCCTCAATGTCCTCAAGAACCCTCAAACCCACCATTTCCATTGCAACATGCCAGTGCCCCTGCCCTTGCAGGACACACACCGATGGTCTATCACCCCACATGACCTCCAACCCCCCTAAAACCCTTGCCGCATCAAACCTCTCTTTTTGCTCTTCCATTAGGCATTCCTTCACTCCCTCTATGTCAGCCACTGGGGCTCCCATCCCCCCCTTCCTCTCTCATAATGCTCCCTTAACTGCCCCTCAAGATACCTAATAAGCCCATAAGCCAACTGATTCTTGTGCCATCCCTGTCGTGCATAGAACTCTCGAATCCTCGTCTTTGCCGTCACATCCCACCATCTCAACACATCCCCATTGACTTCCATCTCCTCCCATAAGCCTTTCCACCATTGTGCAAATAGGACCCTCCCCTCAACATCTTGAAGCAACTGAACATTCAATTTCCAATAACTCTTATACCTGTTCGGCCGTCTCTCCCATCCCAAATCCACTCAAACACCTCTATGATCAGAAAAAAACACATCCAAAATCCTTACACTCCGCATCACTGCTTTCCTTGTCACGTATATCCTGTCCAGCCGTGCAGCATACCCCTGCCTCACAAAGGTGTGCTCCACCTCCCACGCCACCCCCGCTCAACATCCACCAAACCCACCCCTGTTAACAGGTCCCTCAGAACGCCAGAACAATATCCTGCTCCCCTAGGTTCCACATCCCTGTGGTGTATGACGCAATTCCAGTCCTCTCCCACCACAGCTAATGCTGGAAGCAACCTTAAGTGATACGCCAACACTTCACTTATGAACTCATTCTTCACTCTACTGTCCTCCTCCGCTGGACCATAAACACACACAAAAGACATCTTATCCCTTCCCCACGTCCCATCCACTCTTATAACCCTCCCCTCCCCCCTCCTCACAATGATGTACAGTAAACAGGCTAGCCTCCCTCACCAAAATAGCCACTCCTCCTTTCAATCTCGTTGAGTGTGCTGCATATACAGTATACCCCTCAATCATCAATATACAACCCAGCTTGTGGTTGTGCTCTTGCACAAACACTACATCTACACCATAACTAATGAGAAGCTCATGAAACCATACACACGTCCTATAATTTCTCAGACCATTAATATTTATAGAGAGACTCTTGAATTTGTCAATGGAGGTTTTCCTTTACGTACTACAATACCTTTATCCCCCTTCCCCTTTATATGCCCTTGATCTTCAATCACCATTCTGTGATCTGCTTTCACATGCCCCTTGCCCCTGGACCCCCAGGTCCATGCTCAACCACATCAGCCCAAACCTTTTTGCCCGAACGCTGTGCCAGAGTGAGCACATTGTCCACATCTGAGGGCACTGTCGCTCTCTTCCATGACACTCGAGCCTTTCTCCCCACCTCCACCCAGAAGCCATCCTCATGCACTTCTGCCACCACAGTGCCAATTTGCAACCCAGCCTCAACCTGGGTCTCTGACATGCCTCCCCCCCTCTCACCACCTGGAAGCCCAGCAGTATCCAGGGCACCCACAAGCCCCTCAACTGTGACCTCTCCTGGGGTCCCTAACAGGTCGTGGAGGACTGAATCAATGGTAGCCTCCATGGCCCTGTCCTCACCAAGAAACACCACATCTCTGGTCTCTGGTGCCTGCCCGGCAGCGCATGACTCTCTCTCGGAAGAGTTACACACTCTTCCTCCCTCAAGGCGGCCTCCTCAACCTCCACACTCCAAGCTTTGTTCAAGGAAATCGACTCAGGTCGTGCCAAATTCAATGTCACAAGGTCCTCTGATGCCTCCTTATGTTGCTCATCCGCCTATGTACCCTGTCGTTGAACACACTGCACAGCAATGTGATCATAAGCACCGCATAAGCGACAGGTACGTCGTTGCCCCGCGTAGGTCACCATTACTTGAGTCCTGAAGTCTTCTAAGTAAACATAGGAAGGAATGGGATGCTTCAATGTCATTTTCAAGGAAAAACTTCCTTCCTTCCACTTCCCCAATGTCGCCATATGAACAGTCCCAAACTTCTCAAAGACAGCACGTAGGTCTGCCTCATCAGCCTCAAAGGGTACATTCCTGATCTTCACCCACGTATAATGGCGGGACACATCATGTAGCCTTACCGTCACAGCAGGATTCACTGGTACACAAAGATCTTGAAATCTGGTGACTATGTCTTCGTATACACTTGCAATGCGAAATTTCACAAAAAATCTATATGCTCCATTCAAGGCTACACCATACAGCTCTTTTTTGGCAATGCCATATGTCCCTGATGATGGCAGGTAATAAAACTTGAGCTGAGTGGGCATGTACAGCCCCACACACCACTTCTATGCTGATAGTGTTTACCCTTCTTCTTGCCTGCTGCGCCATTTTGTGGAAACCAAGTTTTCACCTGCTGACAGCAGAGGGCAGGCTCAGCTCACGTCCACTCGTCACAGAGGTTGAGCGACAAATGAACATGTGTACAAATCATATTATAATAAAGGATGGAATTGATTGATCGATCTGTATTCATGCACTCTACAGATTCTGAGGAAGAATAAATATATATTTACAAAGGTGAAAATAAATTAACAGCAAAGGCAAATCTGGCACGCTCAGATCATTCCTGCTAAATTTCTAATCAAAAGTACTGCACAACACAACACTACATAAAAATTTCTGAAAGAAAAAAAATAATGCCAGCACAATGTTTACACAAGAATTATTGCAAATAAGTCAATATTGTAATGATAATAAAAATACACACACAAGAAAATGCAGTTTACAAAAACAATAAAAAAAATTATCAAGGAATGAACTGACTGAAAACTTTAACTCTTAATTGCAGCTTAAGCAACACTTACTGAACAAGCAAAAGAATGATTTACTTTAAAAAAAAAAAGTTAAAAATTGCACTAAGAGTGAATTTGTTCAATGAAATATGAAAAACAATAAAGAGCAAAAAAAATACAAAACAGAGAAAGGTTAACATTCACAGTGATGCAGGAACAAAACACATCAATATATGCACAGTATTATTAGAATTTTCTTGCAATGAGGCTTGGGGTGTGAAAAATTGGAAAATAATTGTCTTGCTTCAAACAAAATAATGGCACTATTGTCTGTGGAGATAAGACAAATTAGACACTGGCTAAATGAAAAGAATTAACACAAGAATGTTCAACATACAGAGAAAATGGCAAATGAATGAATAAAAAAAAAAAAACAGCAAGAATGCACAAATGCTGGGAGAAAAAAAAAATAACTGAGGCAACACTGAGTTGTGATGCAGAATATAAGGTAACAAGTTACTGAATTACTTCACTGCATAAATTACTAGACAAAAAACACAGTACTATGAACACAAGATAATTGTGAAGTGTAAACACAAAGTTATACTGCTTATATATTGCACACAACAAGGAAAAACATTAAAGTACTTCAAGTATATAAAAAAAAATGAACACAAGACAACAGACAAAAAATAAAGTACGAAAATTAACACTGAAGAAAGAGAAAAAAAATATTGCAAACAGGATATAATGAACACTAATCAAGAGTCACTGAAAAGAAATATCACTCAGGAATCACTGCAAAATTGTCTCAATATGCAAATGTCTCTATAAAAATATGATCACTGTAGCGACGTTGGTGTAGAATTGAGAGAGATGGTGGTGAAGAAAGGTAGAAGTTGGAGTCTCATGGCTGGCAGCGTTTGCTATTACCCTCAACACGTTGACGCCTCGATGAATTTGCGCTTAAATCGACAATGAACTCACACAGGAGGCTTTTACGTAGGTGCACAGGGTCGAAGGAACACTCTTGTCACTTGACCCCCTATGTGGTCCATAAAATATGGTGCTAGAACCCGTGATAAGGGTAAAAAAAAAAAATACGGTGGTAGTGGGAAGGTGTGTGAGTGCTTGAGGCAGCCACGCTAAGACAGCACATGGTCACTGGGCCTATGGGATGAGCGGCATAAGCCACTCTAGGGACACCCACACTAGGCACAAAAATATTCTAAGCCAGCTGGCTTAAAAAAAAAATACAAAATACCATGACACCACAGGGATGATAAAGCACTCAGAACAGCTAGAACTGGAAGCACAAAACAATGGAGAAGACTGTACTCATGTGGCTTGCTTGAGTACTGGGTTACTCACCTGGGTTAGTTGCTGACTGGCTTGGCTTAACCCTTCACACAGACTGGCATGAGAACTTGTAATGATGAGCACAGAAGGGGTGGAAAGCTGGCTTGGCAGGCAAGGCTGGATGGTGTAGGGCTTGACTGGACTCCCCTTCCACAGACTGGCTTGGTGGCTTGGATTACTTTGCAAACCCGGGCCAACCCCTTGAAAGTAATGCAAAGAAACAAATAAAACTAATACACAGAGACTGACCAGTAAGTAGGAAGCAATAGGCTGGTGAATGCTTGACTAGGGTAGCTGGCTTGGGATGTTGAGCGTCACCCGTCTGGGGAGGCCTAAGCAGGGCCGGATTACCGCATAGGCAAACTAGGCATTTGCCTAGGGCCCCACGCATTTGGGGGCCCCGCGGTCCAAGGGGTTCAGGGGCTCATCCAAGACTGCGCACATGGTGCAAGTGCAAAGAGGTCCCTACCTAAAAAGTTCAAGTGTTTGGAGAGTAAAATTGATTTTTAAAAATTAATCAAAACAAAAATAAATAATGAAATAAAATCAAATAAAAATAAATAAACCTAACCATAGATGGCAACACTCAACACGCCTTTGTTTACATCAGAACAGTTGTGTTTTCCCGCTAATGGGTGAGTATGGGAGATTCCTCTCCAATTTTCTGTAGTAATTACACGTTATCTAGACTTGTACTGTGACAAATTAACTGAAGTGTTGTTGATAGACATTGATGTGTATGGATAAATGTTTGTTTTCGCCTCTAAATGTTAAGGGAGGTACCTGATAGGGTTACTTGACCAGTAAAGACGCATGGACCAGTAAAGACGCATTTTTGGTAAAAATACTACAAAGAAAAACCTAAAAACGCAAACTGACTTCCGTTTGTAGGTTTTAAAAGCACTTTGTCCTGTCTTTAAGTCTTCATCATTTCAATAACAGATCTCAATTGATTGATGTTCTACATCACTTCCGTCGCAAATGCTTAGTTTTCAAGTTGCGATGGAAGTGATGTAGAACATCAATTAATTTACTACATATTTCCACAGAAACACATAAGCCACATCAGAAAATCGTTGGTTGGGTGAAACTGAAAATTGTCCCTGCATTCTTTAATTCTCATGTCCTTATTTATGGTGGTAGGCCATATATCATGCAAAACATAATGATTAGTTTAGTTATGAAAATGGTAATATAAATACCATTGTGCATTGTTCTTGGACTCGGTATGATTTCTGTTTAAGTAAATTGGAGATCAAGGAGGATGAATTAGTAAAATATTCGTAGCCCAAATCACTAACCTAATCTATGGTAAAAGTTCTGTATATGACTCCTTTCTGGTAACGTTTTGAATTTTTAGGTGCGCAGCCAGAGGAAAGGGGGCTACAAGGGCCATATCCCCCCAATTGACAGAAAAAAAATTAATAATAATTAAAAAATTAATAATAATTGATAATGAAAAATTTGTATTTGCATGATTACAGACAGTGATACATCCTCATTATGGCATCTCGTGAACGTGATGTTGGACGTTCTTATGCGAGTGGGTCACAGAAAAGAAAGAAGAAAATTCAAGAAGAACAGAAAAAGAAAGATGTAGGAAGCTGCAGAAAGATCACAGACATGCTCACGAAAACAGCTTCTGATGTTACCAGTACAGTTGAATCTGCAGATACGTCAGATCATACAGGAAGCCCTCCCTCCATTATTTCTCAGCCAGCATCTGCTTCTTTTGTGTCTCCTCTCAATGTCTCAACGGACATTTCATCCACAGGATTTGTCTTAAAAGATTCTGCCTCATGGCCAAATGTAATCCCAGATTCTCTATGTAATGCTTTCATTGCAGAAAACTTCAGTCAAACTCTGAACATTGACTTTAGGAAATCAGCAAGGATTTATGATGATGGAAGTCGTCGTTGTTTAAAGTCATCTATGTTTTATAGGAAGCTTGCAAATTCAGAAACTGTGAAAAGATCATGGATGGTATACTCTGAAAGCTCAGGAAAAGTGTACTGTTCAGCATGCAAGCTATTTTCTACCAAAGAAAATACCTTCACACAGGGGTTCAATGACTGGAAAAATTCCAAGCGTTTCGAGGAACATGAAAACAGCACCACTCACAGGAGCTGCATTTTAGCCAGTGTATTTCGTGCACAGAAAAAAGGCTTATTGGATTCTCATTTGGAAAATCAAACTGAAAAAAAGCACACTTATTGGAGAAAAGTTCTAGAAAGAGTTGTTGCTGTTGTAAAATTCTTAGCTCTAAGAGGACTTGCTTTCCGTGGAGAAAATGAGGTTTTTGGTTCGGAAAACAATGGCAATTTCCTAGGGATCATGGAACTGTTAGCACAATTCGGTCCATTCTTAGCAAATCATGTGTCACGCCTTGGGAATGCAGGAAGAGGCACTGTATCTTACATGTCATCTACTATATGCAATGAATTTATTGAACTGATGACTAAGAAGGTCCTCAATAACATCATAGCAGCTGTGAAAACTGCAAAATACTTTGCAATAAGTGTAGATTCAACACCAGATATTTCACATACAGATCAATTGACATTCATTGTTCGCTTTGTCGACTCCAGTGGTAAGCCTGTAGAGCACTTTATAAAACTCATTCCTCTTTCAGGCCATGTTGGAGAAACAATGATGAATGTAGTACTGGATACTCTGCTTGAACATGATCTCTCTATTATGGATTGCCGTGACCAGAACTACGACAATGCAAGTAACATGTCGGGTAAATATAATGGATTGCAAGCCCGTATCAAGCAAATCAACCCACTTGCTGAATATGTGCCCTGCTCAGCACATTCTCTTAATCTTGTTGGGTCATGTGCTGCGGAGTGTTGTGTCTCTGCAGTTTCATTTTTTGGACTTTTACAAGCACTCTTTAATTTTTTCTCTGCTTCAACGCATCGGTGGAGTATACTCAAGTCAACCATTCATGGAGATGTCATCAAATCATTATCAACAACAAGGTGGTCAGCGCAGCATGATGCAACACATGCTTTGAAAGACAGCTTTGCTGAAATACGTTCTGCTTTGATCCAAATAGCAGAGGATGAAGACCAGACAGCAACTACAAGAAGCGAAGCAGCCAGCTTAGCATCAAAATTGGAAGATTTTGAATTGGCCTTACTCTGTGTGCTTTGGGACTGTATACTGGAGCGGTTAAATGCCACGAACAAGACACTTCAGAAAATTGAAATTGAAATGGCTACTTGTGCTAACCTCTATGCAGGCTTAGTGGAATTTGTAAGTTCACTTCGCAATGATGAAGCTTTTGAAATGTTTGAAGAGAAAGCTAAACTGCTGGTGAAAGACTACAGTTACCAGGCTGATCATCAGCGGTCAAGGAAGAGGAAACGCAATTTTGAAGAGCCAGACAATGAAATTGTGTTGCTACCAAGGCAGAAATGTAAGACAGCTACATACTTCGTCATTCTGGATTCACTGATTACAGAATTGGTGAAAAGAAAAGAAATCTACCAGAATCTCAATGACAAGTTTGGATTTCTGTTCAAAATTACTACTATGCCAGATGCAGAATTGAGAGAAGCTGCATTAAAGTTGCAACAACACCTTTCAGCAGATGTTCAGGACACATTTGTTGAGGAAATAGTTCATTTTTCTGGGTATATGAATCAGATTAAAGCTCCACCTGAAAAATGTGCGCCCTAAGCTGCTTTGAAACATTTAAGAAATGCAGGTATCTCAGAAACCTTCCCTAATGTTGACATAGTGTATCGCCTTTACCTAACACTTCCAGCTACTAACTGTGAAGGAGAACGTTCATTTTCTGTTTTGAAAAGAGTGAAAAACCAGCTCCGTTCAACAATGAGCCAAGACAAATTGTGTAACCTAACCTTGTTGACCATTGAGTCTGATCTAACAAGAAATATTGATTTTCAGAATATAATTGACAATTTTGCCAATATGAAATCCAGAAAAAAGTTTATTTAAGAAGTGCCTGTGAATATAAACAATTCTTTACTGTCTTGAGTTTATATGATTTGATAGTCTTATGCATGATGCAATGATAACAATAATGGTCAGTGATTTATAAAGGGAATAATAGTGCTGTAGTGGTTATGCTGAATATAATAGGTACATGATGTCACTACTTTAATAGCCTAATCTAGTAATACTATGCTGTCTCGAGTTTATTCTCTTAAAAATGCATGATTTAACAAGATAGTTATAATGGCTGTTGGTAAATGGTTTTGGTTGTCTTGATGTACTTTCCCTATTAAATTTAATCTAAATAGCCAGAATGTATTTAATTAGACCTTAAACAGGCTCACACCGACCCCCTCCCCACTCCCAAGCTGGAAGGGGTCGCTTCGCTTACCGTAACTCAAAGGGGCCCCGCCAATCTGAATAGCCTAGGGCTCGGAGACTTCTTAATCCGGCCCTGGTCCAAAGTGTCACAAAATGGCGATCGGCTCAGTAGAAATTTATCTCCAGAAATCGCTGTAATCGTGAGAATTACAGCCCACCACTGGCACCATTTGTCGTGGGGGGTTCATAGGAGATATGATGGTTGGAGTTAAACACACTTGTTGGATGGTGACACATATTAGCAGAGTATGAAGGGGGAGAGCCCAAACTGCCTGTCTTGCCTGGCATATAACTTTGCGGGAACTGAGGCCGAGGTAGTCCCACACACTCATCCAACATCATGTGACATCATACAAACTAGTCACTAGGCCTAGCAAAGGGGTCATGTATGTAAAACATATGGATGGTACTTGTGAAAATTTGTGTGGACTGCCTCCAAGTGAGTCGCCTATCCTGGCAAACTCTGTTGACACCGAGTTCTGAGGTGGGTACCTCAGCCTCACAAGTGGCTTATAGGACCGATTTTCACAAATGATTGATGTTGCAAGAAACTCGCCTGCATGCGCACATAAAGGACTAACTTACTTGGTGTTGCAGCATATATCCTGATCTTCAACTTCCCTAAGCTTAGCCTTAGTCCCTTTGGACTTCCCCTCAGAAACCGCGTGCAACCGGGAGCCTTAATTCCTGCAATATTCAATCGTTATTAGTGTCTTGCCTGCACCTCAGAAATTCCTATATCCAAGAGGGTATGTATCCCCTAGTATAACTATGCAGACACGGACACTAGCTTCTACATAGACAAGAGACACTGGTACTTACTGGGCATGCACTCCCAGCTGCAATACAGGCCCACAGAACAACTCACTCACAAACTCCCCAGACACTGGCCAGAAATCTACGAGATAAAGTGGAGGTTTTGTCTTACAGTATGGACCTGACGGAGGAGGTCATCTATGGTACATCGAGGTACCTCTACCAAATTTCCCCAGGTCTCAAATGTAAAGACACGTGGGGGTCGCCGTCTGCTGATTACGGCACATCTTGTCCAGTTGGTGTCTGTCTTAAGAAGAACGAGCTGGTCTCTCTTCCAGACCCTCGTCTCTTCTTTCAAACTAGGGCTGCCAGTTCTCCCTAGCTAACTTATCCTAGTGTTTGCCTACATTATCGGCCTATACATGATTATATACACCTGGAAAATCCTAGAGGGACTAGTACCGAACTTGCACACGAAAATCACTCACTACGAAAGCAAAAGACTTGGCAGACGATGCACCATCCCCCCAATGAAAAGCAGGGGTGTCACTAGCACGTTAAGAGACCATACAATAAGTGTCAGGGGCCCGAGACTGTTCAACTGCCTCCCAGCACACATAAGGGGGATTACCAACAGACCCCTGGCAGTCTTCAAGCTGGCACTGGACAAGCACCTAAAGTCAGTTCCTGATCAGCCGGGCTGTGGCTCGTACGTTGGTTTGCGTGCAGCCAGCAGCAACAGCCTGGTTGATCAGGCGCTGATCCACCAGGAGGCCTGGTCACAGACCGGGCCGCGGGGGCGTTGACCCCCGAAACTCTCTCCAGGTAAACTCCAGGTAATTATTACCTATGTTAAGGTCTTAGGTCTACATTATTATTATTATCTACAGTTGCCTTAGTAAACCTAATATTAGTGTACTAACAGTAAAACTACCTACTCCTTCCCTGAAGGGTAAATCCATAAATTAAATAAATGCCTACCATCAATCCACTCGGGGAGAGAAATGTGTTTGTTTGGGAGGGTTTAAGGGCCACCCAGCTCAGCCGTTCCATTACGGCCATGCCGGATCTGTCCTGTGGAACTTTAGGGACCAAATAAATCTCCACAGTACTAACTATGATACTCAGATAAGTTATACAACACATGTAGGGGAACAGCAACTATGCTGAGGGAGGTGTGAGGCAGCTCCAGGCACATCAACACATCACCTCCATCATATATGTGGGAAGTGTGAGGCAGCTCCAGGCACATCAACACATCTCCATCATATATGTGGGAGGTGTGAGGCAGCTCCAGGCACCTCAACACATCACCTCCATCATATATGTGGGAGGTGTGAGGCAGCTTCAGGCACCTCAACACATCACCTCCATCATATATGTGGGAAGTGTGAGGCAGCTCCAGGCACATCAACACATCACCTCCATCATATATGTGGGAGGTGTGAGGCAGCTCCAGGCACATCAACACATCACCTCCATCATATATGTGGGAGGTGTGAGGCAGCTCCAGGCACCTCAACACATCATCTCTATAATATATGTGGGAAGTGTGAGGCAGCTCCAGGCACCTCAACACATCATCTCTATCATATATGTGGGAGGGTGAGGCAGCTCCAGGCACCTCAACACATCACCGCCATCATACATGTGGAAGGTGTGAGGCAGCTCCAGACCCCTCAACACATCATCTCTATAATATATGTGGGAAGTGTGAGGCAGCTCCAGGCACCTCAACACATCATCTCTATCATATATGTGGGAGGTGTGAGGCAGCTCCAGGCCCCTCAACACATCACCTCCATCATATATGTGGAAGGTGTGAGGCAGCTCCAGGCCCCTCAACAAATCATCTCTATAATATATGTGGGAGGTGTGAGGCAGCTCCAGGCCCCTCAACACATCATCTCTATAATATATGTGGGAGGTGTGAGGCAGCTCCAGGCCCCTCAACACATCATCTCTATCATATATGTGGGAGGTGTGAGGCAGCTCCAGGCACCTCAACATATCACCTCCATCATATGTGGGAGGTGTGAGGCAGCTCCAGGCACCTCAACACATCATCTCTATAATATATGTCGGAGGTGTGAGGCAGCTCCAGGCCCCTCAACACATCATCTCTATAATATATGTGGGAGGTGTGAGGCAGCTCCAGGCACCTCAACACATCATCTCTATAATATATGTGGGAGGTGTGAGGCAGCTCCAGGCACCTCAACACATCATCTCCATAATATATGTGGGAGGTGTGAGGCAGCTCCAGGCACCTTAACACATCACCTCCATCATATATGTGGGAGGTGTGAGGCAGCTCCAGGCACCTTAACACATCATCTCTATCATATATGTGGGAGGTGTGAGGCAGCTCCAGGCACCTTAACACATCATCTCTATCATATATGTGGGAGGTGTGAGGCAGCTCCAGGCCCCTCAACACATCATCTCTATAATATATGTGGGAGGTGTGAGGCAGCTCCAGGCACCTCAACACATCATCTCTATAATATATGTGGGAGGCGTGAGGCAGCTCCAGGCCCCTCAACACATCACCTCCATCATATATGTCGGAGGTGTGAGGCAGCTCCAGGCACCTCAACACATCATCTCCATCATATATGTGGGAGGTGTGAGGCAGCTCCAGGCACCTCAACACATCACCTCCATCATATATGTGGGAGGTGTGAGGCAGCTCCAGGCACATCAACACATCACCTCCATCATATATGTGGGAGGTGTGAGGCAGCTCCAGGCACATCAACACATCACCTCCATCATATATGTGGGAGGTGTGAGGCAGCTCCAGGCACATCAACACATCACCTCCATCATATATGTGGGAGGTGTGAGGCAGCTCCAGGCACCTCAACACATCACCTCCATCATATATGTGGGAGGTGTGAGGCAGCTCCAGGCACCTCAACACATCACCGCCATCATATATGTGGGAGGTGTGAGGCAGCTCCAGGCACCTCAACACATCATCTCCATCATATATGTGGGAGGTGTGAGGCAGCTCCAGGCACCTCAACGCATCATCTCCATCATATATGTGGGAGGTGTGAGGCACCTCCAGGCACCTCAACACATCACCTCCATCATATATGTGGGAGGTGTGAGGCAGCTCCAGGCACCTCAACACATCACCTCCATCATATATGTGGGAGGTGTGAGGCAGCTCTAGGCACCTCAACACATCACCTCCATCATATATGTGGGAAGTGTGAGGAAGCTCCAGGCACCTCAACACATCACCTACATCGTATATGTGGGAGGTGTGAGGCAGCTCCAGGCACCTCAACACGTCACCTCCATCATATATGTGGGAAGTGTGAGGCAGCTCCAGGCACCTCAACACATCACCTCCATCATATATGTGGGAAGTGTGAGGCAGCTCCAGGCACCTCAACACATGACCTCCATCATATATGTGGGAGGTGTGAGGCAGCTCCAGGCACCTCAACACATCACCTCCATCATATATGTGGGAAGTGTGAGGCAGCTCCAGGACCCTCAACACATCACCTCCATCATATATGTGGGAAGTGTGAGGCAGCTCCAGGCACCTCAACACATCACCTCCATCATATATGTGGGAAGTGTGAGGCAGCTCCAGGCACCTCAACACATCACCTCCATCATATATGTGGGAAGTGTGAGGCAGCTCCAGGCACCTCAACACATCACCTCCATCATATATGTGGGAGGTGTGAGGCAGCTCCAGGCACCTCAACACATCACCTCCATCATATATGTGGGAGGTGTGAGGCAGCTCCAGGCACCTCAACACATCACCTCCATCATATATGTGGGAAGTGTGAGGCAGCTCCAGGCACCTCAACACATCACCTCCATCATATATGTGGGAGGTGTGAGGCAGCTCCAGGCACCTCAACACATCACCTCCATCATATATGTGGGAGGTGTGAGGCAGCTCCAGGCACCTCAACACATCACCTCCATCATATATGTGGGAGGTGTGAGGCAGCTCCAGGCACCTCAACACATCACCTCCATCATATATGTGGGAGGTGTGAGGCAGCTCCAGGCACATCAACACATCACCTCCATCATATATGTGGGAGGTGTGAGGCAGCTCCAGGCACCTCAACACATCACCTCCATCATATATGTGGGAGGTGTGAGGCAGCTCCAGGCACCTCAACACATCACCTCCATCATATATGTGGGAGGTGTGAGGCAGCTCCAGGTACATCAACACATCACCTCCATCATATATGTGGGAGGTGTGAGGCAGCTCCAGGCACCTCAACACATCACCTCCATCATATATGTGGGAGGTGTGAGGCAGCTCCAGGCACCTTAACACATCACCTCCATCATATATGTGGGAGGTGTGAGGCAGCTCCAGGCACCTTAACACATCACCTCCATCATATATGTGGGAGGTGTGAGGCAGCTCCAGGCACCTCAACACATCACCTCCATCATATATGTGGGAGGTGTGAGGCAGCTCCAGGCACTTCAACACATCACCTCCATCATATATGTGGGAGGTGTGAGGCAGCTCCAGGCACATCAACACATCACCTCCATCATATATGTGGGAGGTGTGAGGCAGCTCCAGGCACCTCAACACATCACCTCCATCATATATGTGGGAGGTGTGAGGCAGCTCCAGGCACCTCAACACATCACCTCCATCATATATGTGGGAGGTGTGAGGCAGCTCCAGGCACCTCAACACATCACCTCCATCATATATGTGGGAGGTGTGAGGCAGCTCCAGGCACCTCAACACATCACCTCCATCATATATGTGGGAGGTGTGAGGCAGCTCCAGGCACCTCAACACATCACCGCCATCATACATGTGGAAGGTGTGAGGCAGCTCCAGACCCCTCAACACATCATCTCTATAATATATGTGGGAAGTGTGAGGCAGCTCCAGGCACCTCAACACATCATCTCTATCATATATGTGGGAGGTGTGAGGCAGCTCCAGGCCCCTCAACACATCACCTCCATCATATATGTGGAAGGTGTGAGGCAGCTCCAGGCCCCTCAACAAATCATCTCTATAATATATGTGGGAGGTGTGAGGCAGCTCCAGGCCCCTCAACACATCATCTCTATAATATATGTGGGAGGTGTGAGGCAGCTCCAGGCCCCTCAACACATCATCTCTATCATATATGTGGGAGGTGTGAGGCAGCTCCAGGCACCTCAACACATCACCTCCATCATATGTGGGAGGTGTGAGGCAGCTCCAGGCACCTCAACACATCATCTCTATAATATATGTCGGAGGTGTGAGGCAGCTCCAGGCCCCTCAACACATCATCTCTATAATATATGTGGGAGGTGTGAGGCAGCTCCAGGCACCTCAACACATCATCTCTATAATATATGTGGGAGGTGTGAGGCAGCTCCAGGCACCTCAACACATCATCTCCATAATATATGTGGGAGGTGTGAGGCAGCTCCAGGCACCTTAACACATCACCTCCATCATATATGTGGGAGGTGTGAGGCAGCTCCAGGCACCTTAACACATCATCTCTATCATATATGTGGGAGGTGTGAGGCAGCTCCAGGCACCTTAACACATCATCTCTATCATATATGTGGGAGGTGTGAGGCAGCTCCAGGCCCCTCAACACATCATCTCTATAAATTATGTGGGAGGCGTGAGGCAGCTCCAGGCCCCTCAACACATCACCTCCATCATATATGTCGGAGGTGTGAGGCAGCTCCAGGCACCTCAACACATCATCTCCATCATATATGTGGGAGGTGTGAGGCAGCTCCAGGCACCTCAACACATCACCTCCATCATATATGTGGGAGGTGTGAGGCAGCTCCAGCCACATCAACACATCACCTCCATCATATATGTGGGAGGTGTGAGGCAGCTCCAGGCACATCAACACATCACCTCCATCATATATGTGGGAGGTGTGAGGCAGCTCCAGGCACATCAACACATCACCTCCATCATATATGTGGGAGGTGTGAGGCAGCTCCAGGCACCTCAACACATCACCTCCATCATATATGTGGGAGGTGTGAGGCAGCTCCAGGCACCTCAACACATCACCTCCATCATATATGTGGGAGGTGTGAGGCAGCTCCAGGCACCTCAACACATCACCTCCATCATATATGTGGGAAGTGTGAGGCAGCTCCAGGCACCTCAACACATCACCTCCATCATATATGTGGGAGGTGTGAGGCAGCTCCAGGCACCTCAACACATCACCTCCATCATATATGTGGGAGGTGTGAGGCAGCTCCAGGCACCTCAACACATCACCTCCATCATATATGTGGGAGGTGTGAGGCAGCTCCAGGCACCTCAACACATCACCTCCATCATATATGTGGGAGGTGTGAGGCAGCTCCAGGCACCTCAACACATCACCTCCATCATATATGTGGGAGGTGTGAGGCAGCTCCAGGCACCTCAACACATCACCTCCATCATATATGTGGGAGGTGTGAGGCAGCTCCAGGCACATCAACACATCACCTCCATCATATATGTGGGAGGTGTGAGGCAGCTCCAGGCACCTCAACACATCACCTCCATCATATATGTGGGAGGTGTGAGGCAGCTCCAGGCACCTCAACACATCACCTCCATCATATATGTGGGAGGTGTGAGGCAGCTCCAGGCACATCAACACATCACCTCCATCATATATGTGGGAGGTGTGAGGCAGCTCCAGGCACCTTAACACATCACCTCCATCATATATGTGGGAGGTGTGAGGCAGCTCCAGGCACCTCAACACATCACCTCCATCATATATGTGGGAGGTGTGAGGCAGCTCCAGGCACCTCAACACATCACCTCCATCATATATGTGGGAGGTGTGAGGCAGCTCCAGGCACATCAACACATCACCTCCATCATATATGTGGGAGGTGTGAGGCAGCTCCAGGCACCTCAACACATCACCTCCATCATATATGTGGGAGGTGTGAGGCAGCTCCAGGCACCTCAACACATCACCTCCATCATATATGTGGGAGGTGTGAGGCAGCTCCAGGCACCTCAACACATCACCTCCATCATATATGTGGGAGGTGTGAGGCAGCTCCAGGCACCTCAACACATCACCTCCATCATATATCTGGGAGGTGTGAGGCAGCTCCAGGCACCTCAACACATCACCGCCATCATACATGTGGAAGGTGTGAGGCAGCTCCAGACCCCTCAACACATCATCTCTATAATATATGTGGGAAGTGTGAGGCAGCTCCAGGCACCTCAACACATCATCTCTATCATATATGTGGGAGGTGTGAGGCAGCTCCAGGCCCCTCAACACATCACCTCCATCATATATGTGGAAGGTGTGAGGCAGCTCCAGGCCCCTCAACAAATCATCTCTATAATATATGTGGGAGGTGTGAGGCAGCTCCAGGCCCCTCAACACATCATCTCTATAATATATGTGGGAGGTGTGAGGCAGCTCCAGGCCCCTCAACACATCATCTCTATCATATATGTGGGAGGTGTGCGGCAGCTCCAGGCACCTCAACACATCACCTCCATCATATGTGGGAGGTGTGAGGCAGCTCCAGGCACCTCAACACATCATCTCTATAATATATGTGGGAGGTGTGAGGCAGCTCCAGGCACCTCAACACATCATCTCTATAATATATGTGGGAGGTGTGAGGCAGCTCCAGGCACCTCAACACATCATCTCCATAATATATGTGGGAGATGTGAGGCAGCTCCAGGCACCTTAACACATCACCTCCATCATATATGTGGGAGGTGTGAGGCAGCTCCAGGCACCTTAACACATCATCTCTATCATATATGTGGGAGGTGTGAGGCAGCTCCAGGCACCTTAACACATCATCTCTATCATATATGTGGGAGGTGTGAGGCAGCTCCAGGCCCCTCAACACATCATCTCTATAATATATGTGGGAGGCGTGAGGCAGCTAAAGGCCCCTCAACACATCACCTCCATCATATATGTCGGAGGTGTGAGGCAGCTCCAGGCACCTTAACACATCATCTCCATCATATATGTGGGAGGTGTGAGGCAGCTCCAGGCACCTCAACACATCACCTCCATCATATATGTGGGAGGTGTGAGGCAGCTCCAGGCACATCAACACATCACCTCCATCATATATGTGGGAGGTGTGAGGCAGCTCCAGGCACATCAACACATCACCTCCATCATATATGTGGGAGGTGTGAGGCAGCTCCAGGCACCTCAACACATCACCTCCATCATATATGTGGGAGGTGTGAGGCAGCTCCAGGCACCTCAACACATCATCTCCATCATATATGTGGGAGGTGTGAGGCAGCTCCAGGCACCTCAACGCATCATCTTCATCATATATGTGGGAGGTGTGAGGCACCTCCAGGCACCTCAACACATCACCTCCATCATATATGTGGGAGGTGTGAGGCAGCTCCAGGCACCTCAACACATCACCTCCATCATATATGTGGGAGGTGTGAGGCAGCTCCAGGCACCTCAACACATCACTTCCATCATATATGTGGGAAGTGTGAGGCAGCTCCAGGCACCTCAACACATCACCTACATCATATATGTGGGAGGTGTGAGGCAGCTCCAGGCACCTCAACACGTCACCTCCATCATATATGTGGGATGTGTGAGGCAGCTCCAGGCACCTCAACACATCACCTCCATCATATATGTGGGAAGTGTGAGGCAGCTCCAGGCACCTCAACACATGACCTCCATCATATATGTGGGAGGTGTGAGGCAGCTCCAGGCACCTCAACACATCACCTCCATCATATATGTGGGAAGTGTGAGGCAGCTCCAGGACCCTCAACACATCACCTCCATCATATATGTGGGAAGTGTGAGGCAGCTCCAGGCACCTCAACACATCACCTCCATCATATATGTGGGAAGTGTGAGGCAGCTCCAGGCACCTCAACACATCACCTCCATCATATATGTGGGAAGTGTGAGGCAGCTCCAGGCACCTCAACACATCACCTCCATCATATATGTGGGAGGTGTGAGGCAGCTCCAGGCACCTCAACACATCACCTCCATCATATATGTGGGAGGTGTGAGGCAGCTCCAGGCACCTCAACACATCACCTCCATCATATATGTGGGAAGTGTGAGGCAGCTCCAGGCACCTCAACACATCACCTCCATCATATATGTGGGAGGTGTGAGGCAGCTCCAGGCACCTCAACACATCACCTCCATCATATATGTGGGAGGTGTGAGGCAGCTCCAGGCACCTCAACACATCACCTCCATCATATATGTGGGAGGTGTGAGGCAGCTCCAGGCACCTCAACACATCACCTCCATCATATATGTGGGAGGTGTGAGGCAGCTCCAGGCACCTCAACACATCACCTCCATCATATATGTGGGAGGTGTGAGGCAGCTCCAGGCACCTCAACACATCACCTCCATCATATATGTGGGAGGTGTGAGGCAGCTCCAGGCACATCAACACATCACCTCCATCATATATGTGGGAGGTGTGAGGCAGCTCCAGGCACCTCAACACATCACCTCCATCATATATGTGGGAGGTGTGAGGCAGCTCCAGGCACCTCAACACATCACCTCCATCATATATGTGGGAGGTGTGAGGCAGCTCCAGGCACATCAACACATCACCTCCATCATATATGTGGGAGGTGTGAGGCAGCTCCAGGCACCTCAACACATCACCTCCATCATATATGTGGGAGGTGTGAGGCAGCTCCAGGCACCTTAACACATCACCTCCATCATATATGTGGGAGGTGTGAGGCAGCTCCAGGCACCTTAACACATCACCTCCATCATATATGTGGGAGGTGTGAGGCAGCTCCAGGCACCTCAACACATCACCTCCATCATATATGTGGGAGGTGTGAGGCAGCTCCAGGCACCTCAACACATCACCTCCATCATATATGTGGGAGGTGTGAGGCAGCTCCAGGCACATCAACACATCACCTCCATCATATATGTGGGAGGTGTGAGGCAGCTCCAGGCACCTCAACACATCACCTCCATCATATATGTGGGAGGTGTGAGGCAGCTCCAGGCACCTCAACACATCACCTCCATCATATATGTGGGAGGTGTGAGGGAGCTCCAGGCACCTCAACACATCACCTCCATCATATATGTGGGAGGTGTGAGGCAGCTCCAGGCACCTCAACACATCACCTCCATCATATATGTGGGAGGTGTGAGGCAGCTCCAGGCACCTCAACACATCACCGCCATCATACATGTGGAAGGTGTGAGGCAGCTCCAGACCCCTCAACACATCATCTCTATAATATATGTGGGAAGTGTGAGGCAGCTCCAGGCACCTCAACACTTCATCTCTATCATATATGTGGGAGGTGTGAGGCAGCTCCAGGCCCCTCAACACATCACCTCCATCATATATGTGGAAGGTGTGAGGCAGCTCCAGGCCCCTCAACAAATCATCTCTATAATATATGTGGGAGGTGTGAGGCAGCTCCAGGCACCTCAACACATCACCTCCATCATATGTGGGAGGTGTGAGGCAGCTCCAGGCACCTCAACACATCATCTCTATAATATATGTCGGAGGTGTGAGGCAGCTCCAGGCCCCTCAACACATCATCTCTATAATATTTGTGGGAGGTGTGAGGCAGCTCCAGGCACCTCAACACATCATCTCTATAATATATGTGGGAGGTGTGAGGCAGCTCCAGGCACCTCAACACATCATCTCCATAATATATGTGGGAGGTGTGAGGCAGCTCCAGGCACCTTAACACATCACCTCCATCATATATGTGGGAGGTGTGAGGCAGCTCCAGGCACCTTAACACATCATCTCTATCATATATGTGGGAGGTGTGAGGCAGCTCCAGGCACCTTAACACATCATCTCTATCATATATGTGGGAGGTGTGAGGCAGCTCCAGGCCCCTCAACACATCATCTCTATAATATATGTGGGAGGTGTGAGGCAGCTCCAGGCACCTCAACACATCATCTCTATAATATATGTGGGAGGTGTGAGGCAGCTCCAGGCCCCTCAACACATCACCTCCATCATATATGTCGGAGGTGTGAGGCAGCTCCAGGCACCTCAACACATCATCTCCATCATATATGTGGGAGGTGTGAGGCAGCTCCAGGCACCTCAACACATCACCTCCATCATATATGTGGGAGGTGTGAGGCAGCTCCAGGCACATCAACACATCACCTCCATCATATATGTGGGAGGTGTGAGGCAGCTCCAGGCACATCAACACATCACCTCCATCATATATGTGGGAGGTGTGAGGCAGCTCCAGGCACATCAGCACATCACCTCCATCATATATGTGGGAGGTGTGAGGCAGCTCCAGGCACCTCAACACATCACCTCCATCATATATGTGGGAGGTGTGAGGCAGCTCCAGGCACCTCAACACATCATCTCCATCATATATGTGGGAGGTGTGAGGCAGCTCCAGGCACCTCAGCGCATCATCTCCATCATATATGTGGGAGGTGTGAGGCACCTCCAGGCACCTCAACACATCACCTCCATCATATATGTGGGAGGTGTGAGGCAGCTCCAGGCACCTCAACACATCACCTCCATCATATATGTGGGAGGTGTGAGGCAGCTCCAGGCACCTCAACACATCACCTCCATCATATATGTGGGAAGTGTGAGGCAGCTCCAGGCACCTCAACACATCACCTACATCATATATGTGGGAGGTGTGAGGCAGCTCCAGGCACCTCAACACGTCACCTCCATCATATATGTGGGAAGTGTGAGGCAGCTCCAGGCACCTCAACACATCACCTCCATCATATATGTGGGAAGTGTGAGGCAGCTCCAGGCACCTCAACACATGACCTCCATCATATATGTGGGAGGTGTGAGGCAGCTCCAGGCACCTCAACACATCACCTCCATCATATATGTGGGAAGTGTGAGGCAGCTCCAGGACCCTCAACACATCACCTCCATCATATATGTGGGAAGTGTGAGGCAGCTCCAGGCACCTCAACACATCACCTCCATCATATATGTGGGAAGTGTGAGGCAGCTCCAGGCACCTGAACACATCACCTCCATCATATATGTGGGAAGTGTGAGGCAGCTCCAGGCACCTCAACACATCACCTCCATCATATATGTGGGAGGTGTGAGGCAGCTCCAGGCACCTCAACACATCACCTCCATCATATATGTGTGAGGTGTGAGGCAGCTCCAGGCACCTCAACACATCACCTCCATCATATATGTGGGAAGTGTGAGGCAGCTCCAGGCACCTCAACACATCACCTCCATCATATATGTGGGAGGTGTGAGGCAGCTCCAGGCACCTCAACACATCACCTCCATCATATATGTGGGAGGTGTGAGGCAGCTCCAGGCACCTCAACACATCACCTCCATCATATATGTGGGAGGTGTGAGGCAGCTCCAGGCACCTCAACACATCACCTCCATCATATATGTGGGAGGTGTGAGGCAGCTCCAGGCACCTCAACACATCACCTCCATCATATATGTGGGAGGTGTGAGGCAGCTCCAGGCACCTCAACACATCACCTCCATCATATATGTGGGAGGTGTGAGGCAGCTCCAGGCACATCAACACATCACCTCCATCATATATGTGGGAGGTGTGAGGCAGCTCCAGGCACCTCAACACATCACCTCCATCATATATGTGGGAGGTGTGAGGCAGCTCCAGGCACATCAACACATCACCTCCATCATATATGTGGGAGGTGTGAGGCAGCTCCAGGCACATCAACACATCACCTCCATCATATATGTGGGAGGTGTGAGGCAGCTCCAGGCACCTCAACACATCACCTCCATCATATATGTGGGAGGTGTGAGGCAGCTCCAGGCACCTCAACACATCACCTCCATCATATATGTGGGAGGTGTGAGGCAGCTCCAGGCACCTTAACACATCACCTCCATCATATATGTGGGAGGTGTGAGGCAGCTCCAGGCACCTTAACACATCACCTCCATCATATATGTGGGAGGTGTGAGGCAGCTCCAGGCACCTCAACACATCACCTCCATCATATATGTGGGAGGTGTGAGGCAGCTCCAGGCACCTCAACACATCACCTCCATCATATATGTGGGAGGTGTGAGGCAGCTCCAGGCACCTCAACACATCACCTCCATCATATATGTGGGAGGTGTGAGGCAGCTCCAGGCACATCAACACATCACCTCCATCATATATGTGGGAGGTGTGAGGCAGCTCCAGGCACCTCAACACATCACCTCCATCATATATGTGGGAGGTGTGAGGCAGCTCCAGGCACATCAACACATCACCTCCATCATATATGTGGGAGGTGTGAGGCAGCTCCAGGCACCTCAACACATCACCTCCATCATATATGTGGGAGGTGTGAGGCAGCTCCAGGCACCTCAACACATCACCTCCATCATATATGTGGGAGGTGTGAGGCAGCTCCAGGCACCTCAACACATCACCTCCATCATATATGTGGGAGGTGTGAGGCAGCTCCAGGCACATCAACACATCACCTCCATCATATATGTGGGAGGTGTGAGGCAGCTCCAGGCACCTCAACACATCACCTCCATCATATATGTGGGAGGTGTGAGGCAGCTCCAGGCACATCAACACATCACCTCCATCATATATGTGGGAGGTGTGAGGCAGCTCCAGGCACCTCAACACATCACCTCCATCATATATACGACACTTTTTATTTTACGAATTAAAGAATTCTTGACTAGTGGTGTTCAGGTGATTTACAGCATAATGACTCTTGTGTAGTCGATAGACTTTAAACCTAACGCATCAACCAATCACTTTTTTTAAGCGTGGTTATCCTAAGTAATTTTAACGTTGTTATACAATATTATTACAATCTTCCGAAATTGTGTAAAACTGTATCTAAATATAATTAAATTTTGAACAAGAAAATATGAATTGAGTAGCGCTGAAAAATTATTATTATTATTATTATTATTATTATTATTATTATTATTGTTATTATTATTATTATTATTATTATTATTATTATTATTATTATTATTATTATTATTATTATTATTATTTTTATTGTTATTATTATTATTATTATTATTATTATTATTATTATTGTTATTTTTATTATTATTATTATTATTATTATTATTATTATTATTATTATTGTTATTATTATTATTATTATTATTATTATTATTATTATTATTATTATTATTATTATTATTATTGTTATTATTATTATTATTATTATTATTATTAATATTATTATTATTATTATTATTATTATTATTATTATTATTATTGTTATTATTATTATTATTATTTTTATTATTATTATTATTATTATTATTATTATTATTGTTGTTATTATTATTATTATTATTATTATTATTATTATTATTATTATTATTATTGTTATTATTATTATTATTATTATTGGTATTATTATTATTATTATTATTATTATTATTATTGGTATTATTATTATTATTATTGTTTATATTATTATTATTATTATTATTATTATTATTATTATTATTATTATTATTTTTATTGTTATTATTATTATTATTATTATTATTATTATTATTGTTATTTTTATTATTATTATTATTATTATTATTATTATTGTTATTATTATTATTATTATTATTATTATTATTATTATTATTATTATTATTATTGTTATTATTATTATTATTATTATTATTATTATTGTTATTATTATTATTATTATTATTATTATTATTATTATTATTATTATTATTATTATTATTATTATTATTATTATTATTGTTATTATTATTATTATTATTATTATTATTATTATTATTATTATTATTATTGTTATTATTATTATTATTATTATTATTATTATTATTATTATTATTATTATTATTATTATTGTTATTATTATTATTATTATTATTATTATTATTATTAATATTATTATTATTATTATTATTATTATTATTATTATTATTGTTATTATTATTATTATTATTTTTATTATTATTATTATTATTATTATTATTATTATTATTGTTGTTATTATTATTATTATTATTATTATTATTATTATTATTATTATTATTATTATTATTATTATTATTATTATTATTCCCCCCCCAGTACCAACAATACCACCAGTCCGATAACATTCTTCTTTGCAAATATACAGGGTCTAAAGCCAGCTACAAACAACAAAATACCTTTCATCCGTGGACTGCTTGCAGAGGCAAAGGCAATGTTCGCGGCTTTCACTGAGACCCACATAAAGGATCACTTGGACAACGAAGTATGGATCCCAGGTTACAACCTATACAGATGTGACAGAGTGAACAGGCAAAAGGGGGGGGTTGGCCTGTACATTGCAGAGTCACTTGTTTGCACAGAACTGCTTAATGCCTCAAATGACGTAGTGGAAGTTTTAGCAGTAAAGGTCGAGAACCAAAACCTAGTCATTGTGGTAGTCTACAAGCCTCCGGATGCAACATCCCAGCAATTCCAGGAACAGCTGTTAAAAATTGACCACTGTCTGGAAAATCTTCCAGCTCCTGCACCCAACATCTTGCTCCTGGGGGATTTCAACTTAAGGCACCTAAAATGGAGGAATATAGCAAATAATATTGTTGCAGAAATAACACCAGGAGGCAGCTCTGATGAAAACTCACACTCACACGAGCTTTTAAATCTCTGCACAAAATTCAATTTAAACCAGCAAATAATAGAGCCTACAAGACTGGAGAATACACTAGACCTCATCTTCACTAACAATGATGATCTGATAAGAAATGTCACCATATCAAAAACAATATACTCAGATCACAACATAATTGAGGTTCAGACATGTATGCATGGAGCCCCAGACCGACAAAATGAGACTAGTCATGAGGGAGCATTCACCAAATTCAACTTCAATAACAAAAACATAAAGTGGGACCAAGTAAACCAAGTCCTAACCGATATAAGCTGGGAAGATATACTAAGCAACACAGACCCAAACTTATGCCTAGAACAGATTAACTCGGTGGCACTCGACGTATGCACAAGGCTTATTCCTCTAAGAAAAAGGAGGAGTAGATGTAAAATAGAAAGAGACAGGCGCTCCCTTTACAGGCGACGGAAAAGAATAACAGAGCGGCTAAAAGAGGTCAATATATCTGAAATGCGCAGGGAGACACTGGTCAGAGAAATAGCAAGCATCGAACTTAAGCTAAAAGAATCCTTTAGGAGTCAGGAATCGCGGGAAGAACTAAAAGCCATAAATGAAATCGAAAGAAACCCAAAGTATTTCTTCTCCTATGCCAAATCAAAATCGAGAACAACGTCCAGTATTGGGCCCCTACTTAAACAAGATGGGTCCTACACAGATGACAGCAAGGAAATGAGTGAGCTACTCAAGTCCCAATATGACTCAGTTTTTAGCAAGCCGCTAACCAGACTGAGAGTCGAAGACCAAAATGAATTTTTTATGAGAGAGCCACAAAATTTGACTAACACAAGCCTATCCGATGTTATCCTGACGCCAAATGACTTCGAACAGGCGATAAATGACATGCCCATGCACTCTGCCCCAGGGCCAGACTCATGGAACTCTGTGTTCATCAAGAACTGCAAGAAGCCCCTATCACGAGCCTTTTCCATCCTATGGAGAGGGAGCATGGACACGGGGGTCGTCCCTCAGTTACTAAAAACAACAGACATAGCCCCACTCCACAAAGGGGGCAGTAAAGCAACAGCAAAGAACTACAGACCAATAGCACTAACATCCCATATCATAAAAATCTTTGAAAGGGTCCTAAGAAGCAAGATCACCACCCATCTAGAAACCCATCAGTTACACAACCCAGGGCAACATGGGTTTAGAACAGGTCGCTCCTGTCTGTCTCAACTACTGGATCACTACGACAAGGTCCTAAATGCACTAGAAGACAAAAAGAATGCAGATGTAATATATACAGACTTTGCAAAAGCCTTCGACAAGTGTGACCATGGCGTAATAGCGCACAAAATGCGCGCTAAAGGAATAACAGGAAAAGTCGGTCGATGGATCTATAATTTCCTCACTAACAGAACACAGAGAGTAGTCGTCAACAGAGTAAAGTCCGAGGCAGCTACGGTGAAAAGCTCTGTCCCACAAGGCACAGTACTAGCTCCCATCTTGTTCCTCATCCTCATATCCGACATAGACAAGGATGTCAGCCACAGCACCGTGTCTTCCTTTGCAGATGACACCCGAATCTGCATGACAGTGTCTTCCATTGCAGACACTGCAAGTCTCCAGGCGGACATCAACCAAATCTTTCAGTGGGCTGCAGAAAACAATATGAAGTTCAACGATGAGAAATTTCAATTACTCAGATATGGTAAACATGAGGAAATTAAATCTTCATCAGAGTACAAAACAAATTCTGGCCACAAAATAGAGCGAAACACCAACGTCAAAGACCTAGGAGTGATTATGTCGGAGGATCTCACCTTCAAGGACCATAACATTGTATCAATCGCATCTGCTAGAAAAATGACAGGATGGATAATGAGAACCTTCAAAACTAGGGAGGCCAAGCCCATGATGACACTCTTCAGGTCACTTGTTCTATCTAGGCTGGAATATTGCTGCACTCTAACAGCACCTTTCAAGGCAGGTGAAATTGCCGACCTAGAAAATGTACAGAGAACTTTCACGGCGCGCATAACGGAGATAAAACACCTCAATTACTGGGAGCGCTTGAGGTTTCTAAACCTGTATTCCCTGGAACGCAGGAGGGAGAGATACATGATTATATACACCTGGAAAATCCTAGAGGGACTAGTACCAAACTTGCACACGAAAATCACTCACTACGAAAGCAAAAGACTTGGCAGACGATGCACCATCCCCCCAATGAAAAGCAGGGGTGTCACTAGCACGTTAAGAGACCATACAATAAGTGTCAGGGGCCCGAGACTGTTCAACTGCCTCCCAGCACACATAAGGGGGATTACCAACAGACCCCTGGCAGTCTTCAAGCTGGCACTGGACAAGCACCTAAAGACAGTTCCTGATCAGCCGGGCTGTGGCTCGTACGTTGGTTTGCGTGCAGCCAGCAGCAACAGCCTGGTTGATCAGGCGCTGATCCACCAGGAGGCCTGGTCACAGACCGGGCCGCGGGGGCGTTGACCCCCGAAACTCTCTCCAGGTAAACTCCAGGTATTATTATTATTATTATTATTATTATTATTATTGTTATTATTATTATTATTATTGGTATTATTATTATTATTATTATTATTATTATTATTATTATTATTGGTATTATTATTATTATTATTGTTTATATTATTATTATTATTATTATTATTATTATTATTATTTTTATTGTTATTATTATTATTATTATTATTATTATTATTGTTATTTTTATTATTATTATTATTATTATTATTATTATTATTGTTATTATTATTATTATTATTATTATTATTATTATTATTATTATTATTATTATTATTGTTATTATTATTATTATTATTATTATTATTATTATTATTGTTATTATTATTATTATTATTATTATTATTATTATTATTATTATTATTATTATTATTATTATTGTTATTATTATTATTATTATTATTATTGTTATTATTATTATTATTATTATTATTATTATTATTATTATTATTATTATTGGTATTATTATTATTATTATTATTATTATTATTATTGTTTATATTATTATTATTATTATTATTATTATTATTATTATTATTATTATTATTTTTATTATTATTATTATTATTATTATTATTATTATTATTATTATTATTATTATTATTGTTATTATTATTATTATTATTATTATTATTATTATTATTATTATTATTATTATTATTATTATTATTATTATTATTATGATTATTATTATTATTGTTATTATTATTATTATTATTATTATTATTATTATTATTATTATTATTATTATTATTATTGTTATTATTATTATTGTTATTATTATTATTATTATTATTATTATTATTATTATTATTATTATTATTATTATTATTATTATTATTATTATTATTATTATTGTTATTATTTTTATTATTATTATTATTATTGTTATTATTATTATTATTATTATTATTATTATTATTATTATTGTTATTATTATTATTATTATTATTATTATTATTATTATTATTATTATTATTATTATTATTATTATGGGCAAATCACCTGTAGGAGGCTTACAGGTCATTTCCTGAATTAGTAACTGCAAATAATTTGGTTGAGGTAAGTGGGACTTAGTCATAAGAAATCTTGGTAAATTACCCCAAGACACTACTAAAGTCACTTTCAGACTTCACAATGAGGCAGCCATTAATAACTTCACAACAGCAGTGACAAACATTGACTGGCACACTGAGCTAGAAATCTATACTTCTTCTTATGACCAGAGCTTTGGTAAGATGGGTAAGGAAGAAGGATGGGTAAGGATAGAAATATTGGAAAAGGGTGGGAGTGGGGAGAGAGGTAGGATATAAAAGGTAAGTGGCCCAACCACTTTGGTGTAATTTAAAAAGTGTACGTGAAATGATAAGATATTCTTGAAGGGGTATAAGACTAACCCATCAGAGTCACATAGATATAACAGATATATAAGTACATGACTCTGAATTGGTAGTAATTATACAAGTTGCAATTGCTCTTTTTTTTTTTTTTTTTTTTTTTTTTTTTTTTTTTTTTTTTTTTTTTTTTTTTTTTTTTTTTTTTTTGCGATTGCACAACGGATATTTAAGCGACAATGAAGGCAATAAATTTCTGGCCAGTTTATAAAGAATTACTTGACAATGGCATCTTACAGGTGGTGTCCAGCCATAGTAAATAGCATAATTTTTACAGTAGATTGTTATATAAGATGTCTCCCTAATTGGGGGCGATGATCTTCTCAGTAAACACAGAAGGGTTCTGGTGTTACCCAATCTTCTTCATCAGGGAGGTTGCTCAATATCATTGGTCGATGGTAATCATCTTTATGTATAAAACGACGGACCCTCTGTGGGAGAGTCATTCTTTGAGTCCTGTGAGGAGGAGAATTGATGATATAATCCGTGGTATTTACAACTTGTATAGGATGTTCTCTATTTGGCATGTAGAGTTCTTGCATTGTATAGAGTTGTTTCTTTTCAGGGTGTCAAGGCATACATTTAAGGCAGTAATATCTTGTTGTACGTGTAAATCTGCCATTTTAACTCTGTCCCTCCTCCTGGTGCCCGTAATGAAGCGAAGAGCTCTATTCTGGACCCGTTGTAACCGTAGCATGTTGGTCTTTGTTGTTAATGTCATTGGGACACATGGATATTTGAGTATAGGTCTTATTATCATTTTATATAGATGTTTTTTGACATGTGGAGGGGCTTGATTGAATCGAAAGAGACTACTAAGACCAGCTTTGGCTATGTTGATCTTTTTAGTTACATGAGATGTTGAGTGGAGCAGCCTGTCTATTTCATATCCCAAGATCTTGTTAGGGTTTCTAATGGCTACAGGTGTACCTCTGATGGAGATACCCCCTTTATCTTCAATTGTTGATGCAAAACATCCTATCGTGCTAACAAGGACCTTGTCAGGATTAGTCGTAATTCTCCATTTCTTTTCCCAATTAGATGTTAGACGAAGTTCAATATTCATTTTTTCTATGACTCTCTCATACTTGTATTTTCCTGTTATCGGAGTTGATGAGACGACATGAATAACATCATCTGCAAACTGCGTTATAATTGTATCATTAAACTCTGGTTGAGGAAGGTCATTCACATAAATGTTGAAGAGGACTGGACTAAGACAAGAGCCTTGTGGGACACCAGCTGTTGGTATGAAAGGCTCTGTCGACCTGCCATGATAGGTGGGAATGATTTTTCTTTGAGTTAAGAAATTATATATTAATCTGAGAAAAGTCCAGTTATGGTCTGGTAGGTCAATGAGTTTGTATATAAGACCATCATGCCATAAGCTATCAAAAGCTTTATGAACATCTCTGGTGGCAATTAGGGCAAGATTGCCCTGATGTTTTAGACTTGCTACAGTATCGAAAATAACATTTATTGCATGATTGGTACCTCTATGCGTTCTAAAGCCAAATTGTTTTTCAGTAAAAAAGTGATTAAACTCCATATAGTAGTTCAATCTGTTGGAAATGACCTTCTCAAGAACTTTTCCAGTGACTTCAAATAAAGATATAGGTCTATAGTTTCCAGGTTGGTGGATGTCTTCATTGGGCTTAGCAAGAAAGATCATCCTAGCAGTCTTAAAAACCACTGGAAAATGTCCTGAGGCCAAGATGGCATTAAAGATATTAACCAAAGACTGTTTACAATTTCTGGGTAGGAACTTTATTTGTTTCATTGTTATTCCAGAGAGGCCAGGGGCTCTACTTCGCATTCTTCCAATAACCTGACTCATCTCGAGTAATGTAATAGGTCTAGTAAGTTGGTGGGTATCTTCAAGAGTTGAAGTATCGATGGAAGGTAGTGGTTGTAGATCATCTAAGTTCTCATTTTTCCATTCATTTACCAACTGATAATGATTATTGTTAAATCGACGACTGTTACTGTGGGAGAGAATTTTCTCCCATACATCACCCATCAAATTAGCCTGGTCCTGTGGATCATCAAGTTTAATCTCAACATCTTCATCATCCTCATCAGTAAAGGTATGAATTAGGTAGTTAGGGGCCTTGTGCTTTGCCCCTAAAAGTTGTCGGATCTTACTCCAAAATTTTGCTGCCTCACGTTTATACTGATTAGCTTGGAGAACTAGCAATTTCCGTAAATCACGTTTGTGATGACTAATCATGTTAATTAATTCTTGCCTCAATCTGTGCAATGTAGCTACTGGTGGTTGTCGCGTTTGAAGATGCCTTCGACATTCTGCTTGGTAATTTCTTAAAGCGTCTCTAATTTCCCTAGTAGGGTTATATTGTTGATAGATCTTTGTGGAAGCTAATTGGCAAGTTGCATTAGTAGCTTCAATTATTCGATTGTGAAGGGACCTGATCGCGTCATCAATTGTAGTGGAAGGTAGATTTTCAAACGACACAATTTCATCTTCACCAGAAATGCCCTGAAGGGGTCAAATCCTAGGGTGTTAAGACTGGGTTTAGGAGTTACAGGTATTCTAAATGGAGAAGTTTGTAGTTGTATTATAACAGGGATATGGTCAGATCCTACATTTCCACCAGGAGATATACGACAGTGAAAGATGTCACAGTCTCTGTTTGTCAGGACTATATCGGTGTTCCTGGGTGAGGTCCAATATACGATTTAAAGAATGGGCCTTGAAATGACAAGTTTCTGGCTGTCATGATATTAAATAGTTGTTTTCCTTTTAAGTCACCCAGTGGAATACCAGCTCCACAGTTAAAGAGGGCAGGGTGATGAGCATTAAAATCTCCCGCTAGAATTGTTGGAATATTTCTGCTTAATATCCTATGAAGAGGAATTGACTCTATATATTGTTGTCTCGGGGGAAAATATCCAGTTCCTATCACTAGTTGTCCATGAGACGTTGTCATTTCTATTGCAAGAATGTTATCTTCATCAACATGAATATTTTTAAATGTATAGCCTAATTTAACTAAGATGGCTACACCACTAAAGGGTCCTCTCGATTTCTCCACAGTAGAGTAACCACGTAATTTAATATGTTGATCAACTCTTGCAGCTGTCTCGTTCAAGAGTATAACATCGGGATTATAATTATGAAGTTCAACTTCAAGGAGGTAACGGTTATTAAAGAAATGTTGAATATTAAGTTGGAAAATTGTAATCCCCATTATTTCTTGCACTTCGCTCGTGTACTGCGGTCTGAACGTCTGCAAGTACTGTCTTTTTGTGGTATACTCACTATCCCTGCTGGACTCGTCAAGGGGAGGAGAGAAGTTCTGAGTAGTTGCTTGTTTATTGAAAGTGTCACCATCTTCACTAGAGTTGGTAATATTAACAGAATCATTTGAGTCATTAGAGTCATCATCAGAAAACTGAGGTGCGATATTCCCAGTTTCAGGAAGCAGAGGCTCGTGAGAGTTAATGGGAGACTGTGGAGGCTCCAAGGGAAAATTTGGTAGGCCAGGTGAATTACCTTGGGAAAGTTCCTGTTTATCAGGATCAGCTGCAATAGCAGAAGAGTAAGCACCAATCACTGGGGCATCGTTAGGGTCAGGTATTGACTCATCGGGTTGAGGGGAGTTGACAACTTGGTTATGCGAGGTGAGTGATCCCTGGACAAGGGATGAAATACACTTATTTGTAGAAGTAGAGTAGGGAACATACTTCTTGTTATGAGAAGGCTGGGCCATAATCTCCTTAACATTATCTGGGATAGTAATGGGAGTGATCCCATTAGCCATTAACAAATCATTTAAAACCTGAGAGCAGAGCTGAATGTCACCACCTGCTATGTCTTTGGCCATCATATACATTAGTTGTGCTCTCGTCATATCCCCGGCTGTGGATACCTGAGACATATGAGATGAGACTGAACCTTGTTGTTGCGTTTGTGTATGTTGTAGGTGAGGGTTAGATTGGGGAACTCCAAGAGGGGCAGAATTCCAAACATTGGAACCAGTAGTATTGACCTGAGGAGTCCCACTAGATCCAGGCAAAGCTGGGAGGGAAGTTTGGGACATTGTTGGAGGTGCCTGGGGAGTGGTCTTCTTAGAAGTGGACAGTTTCTTAGCTTCTAGAATTTTCTGCATTTCCTTTTTCCTCTCAGGACAGAGAGCAGAAACAGCATGGCGTTTTCCATTGCAGAGGACACACTTGGGCGTATTTTTATTATTACAATCTCTATAAGAATGTTGGCCAGAGCAAATGCTGCAAATCTGTGCTTGAGTACTGCATTTGTTGGTGTTATGACCAAAGGCATAACATTTAAAACATTGTGTAACACTGACAAATCGTTCAAGAGAGATTTGGTCAGGTGTACATCTGGTGCCAAAACATTTGAAGCCATTTTGACACACAAGTTTGGCTTCTTCAGGTGTCACAAGTATTAACTTTAATGTTACCTGGTTGATGCCAGGTTTGGAGAATTTATGTGCTTGGACAGCATGAAATTCAGAATTCTCTGTATTAAAGTCCTCAACAATTTCCTGCACTGTGCTATCTCTCATGATGCTGTTGATTCTGGCAACAAACACAGTTCGCTGAGCTTGATAACTTTCAGGTGCAATTGGGTGGATTCCAAAAGTCGTCAATTTGTCCAGGACCTCCTGCTTTAATAGTTGAAGTAACTCTTCTTCAGAAGAGAGGAGAAGTACTGCTCCAGCGTGGGTTTGAAAAACATCCACTGGAGCAACAGTTGAATTCGAGCAGATACAAGCTAGAATTTCTTTCTTCGTCTTTAGGTTACCATCCACACGTAATCTTACTCTTATTCGCGCCATGATGTCCAAGAAGGTACATCTGGCACATAAGTTGCTTTGACAAAAAGGGTTTTTCCTTAGTGTTAGACTAACATCTTATTTCAGCTGACTTATGAAGGTCAGCCCCTAAGATAGCCTACCTTCGAGTGGTGAGGGGGAAAGAGCCCAAGGCAAAGATCGGCCGGATTTTAAAAAACCACACGGGCTACCGGATGGTCAAAATGCCTTGTGTTAACTCGCCAAAGCGAAGTTGCCGAAAAAGAAGAAGATAGGAAAGTCAGAAGGATAGCAGTGTATGTAGTGTGTTAGTGTGTGATCCAGTGTAGATGTTTGGGTGAGGGGAGGATGGGAAAGGATGGGGGGATGGGGAAGAGAGGGGTGAACAAGCAAGCAAGTCACCGCCTTATCCTCTTGATGGGATGGGGCTCGAAGTGACTGCAAGCAAGTTTCCTCTCAGCTCTGGTGAAGAACAACTCAAGATAACCCAAGAAAAATCTCGAGTAACAGTGTTCAGAGTTGCTCAGCTCGAGAATTACTCAGGATAACTGAAGAGCAGGAACGATGACGTCTTCTCTCCACGGCGGCTGGGCGGCTTCTGTGTCTGTCTGTGTCGTCTGTCAAAAAATCTATACAGATATTGACGAATGTATTAATAATTTTCTAAAAAAGACCCAATACCTCTATAACAAGCACTGCCCTAAAAAAAACTAAACAGATGACAGCTAAAAGACTGAACAGTCCCTGGCTAACACCCAGCATCCTCAAATCCATAAATACAAAGCACCTATATGAAAAACAGTACAGAATGGGTCACATAACCAGAGATCAAACAAAACGTTACTCGTCAATCCTAACCAGCCTGATAAGAAGGGCTAAAAAATTGTATTATGAGAAAAGATTATCCAACTTACGAGGTGACATAAAAAAGACCTGGAAAATCCTATCACAAATTCAAGGAACAAAAAAGGTATCACGAAATAGCGAAATTGAATTAACAAAACCAGATGAACCCCAACTCCCACCAACTGAAACAGCAAACAGACTCAATAATTTCTTCTCCACTATAGGAAAAAACCTTGCCAATAAAATCCCAAGCTCAGATACCCCACCCAATGACTACCTCACTGGCAACTACCCGAACACATTGTTCCTAGCTCCGACTAACCCTACTGAAGTCTCCCTTATTATCAACACACTAAAAAACAAGACAGGAGATTTAAATACCTTACCACCCTTTATATATAAAAAAGTGTCACAAGTGCTATCACCAATCATTGCAACACTCTTTAACAACTCCATCGAATCCTCTACCTTCCCTACAGTCCTCAAAATAGCAAGGGTCACCCCGATCCATAAAGGAGGAGACCAAACAGAGTTGAATAACTATAGGCCAATATCCAACTTACACCCTCTCTCTAAAATATTTGAAAAATTAATTCATAAGCGAATCTATTCCTACCTCATCTCCCACAACATACTCAACCCCTGTCATTTTGGGTTCAGGCCTAATAAAAATAATAATGATGCTGTTATACACATGCTAGAACACATATACACTGCAATAGAGAAAAAAGAAGCTCCACTGGGGATCTTCATTGACTTACGTAAAGTTGACCATGACTTGCTCCATATAAAATTGTCGCACTAGGGTATAAGAGGGCACTCTCTCAACTACCTAAAGTCTTACCTCAGCAACAGAAGCCAATATGTGTACACAAACGAGGCAAACTCTTCCGCACAGCCACTTACAGTTGGTGTCCCACAGGGAAGTGTCCTAGGCCCTCTTCTCTTTCTCATATACATAAATGACCTACCAAATGCATCGCAACTACTCAAACCCACACTATTTGCAGATGACACTACATACGTCTTCTCTCACCCGAGCCCAGTCATGCTAGCCAATAATGTAAACACCGAATTACAGGAAATATCAACCTGGATGAGGACTAACAAACTTACTCTAAACATTGACAAAACCTACTTCATTCAGACGTCCCTCTTAACATAATGATAAATGGATCACCTATCACAAAACTCACAGAGGGAAAATTCTTAGGAATCAACCTTGATAATAGACTCAAATTTCAAACACACATACACCAAATTTCCAAAAAAATTTCCAAGACCGTAGGCATACTATCGACGATACGGTACTATGTTCCACAGTCAGCCCTCCTGGCCCTATATCACTCACTCATTTACCCCTATCTCACCTATGAAATTTGTGCATGGGGCTCAACAACAATAAACCATCTCAGACCATTAATTACCCAACAAAAGGCTGCAGTCAGAATGATAACAAATTCCCACTACAGACAGCACACTCCACCAATATTCAATACACTAAACCTACTCACCATACAAAACATCCATACTTATTACTGCACCTATTAAATACATAGAACACTTAACTCTGACATAAACCCTCCCCTCAAACATCTCCTTACCAACCTCAACAGAACACATGACCATAACACAAGACACAGATCACTCTTTGATGTTCCTCGTGTCCACCTCACGCTATGCAAAAACTCAATGCACATAAAAGGCCCTAAAATCTGGACTTCATTACCTGTGAATATAAAAGAAACACTGTTTATAAACTCAAGTCTTTTCTCAAAAATCACTTACTCACCCACAACTAAATAAATACTGAATAACTGTATCACATAAATTGTATCTCATAAATGTTTTCCATTATTGTATCTCATAAATGCCTAACCTGTGACCCAATCAAACTTTGTTATTTTTTAATTACATTACCTAACAGAATACTCCATTCTATTGAATGCACATCAACACAGTAAATGACCATATGATCTGACTTTGTAATACTCATTTGTGCTAAATTGTTATCTATTTGCAATAATGTTTTTACCACTGAATATATCATTGCTTAGTTAATCTTAAGTTAATTTTAAGCCTGCCCATAATGCTCTGCATACAAGGGGCTTTGGCATGTTGCACTTTAATAACTGTATTCCTTTGTACTTCTCTGTATCATGTTCAAATTAATAAATAAATAAATAAATAAATAAATAAATAAATTAAAGTGAAACAATGTGACTTTATAGTAGGTCAATGAACTGCGACTCCTTTGACTGTCCATTTCACCACTCTCACAAAAACCTAGACCTGACAGTAAATTAATAATTATATCATTAGAAGCAGCTACTCTGGTAAGTTGTGTGGACTGTATAGGATTAAGCTTGCTGGGAACAACAAATATAATGGTATTAATTAACACTTACCATTTAATTACTGTAGATGGATCACACTACAACACTTGCCTAACACCTAGACCTTACACTTGCCAGCTAGTGACCTAAATGCAAGGACTAATGGTGCACTTCCCTCTGTGAGTGATGGCATAGTTTAATTATTTTCTACTATCCACATGTAATTCTTGAAGTCCCGCCAATTTCCTGTTCCAAATTCCAGCCGAAACACACCAATTTGACCTCAGAAAATGCTGAATTACATGCACCATGCAGTCCAATGTTTACACATTAAATTCAATATGACATCTCCCTCGGCGTCACTACTGGCTGTTCTCCACCCCCCTCCCTAGAAATTTCTCGAAGAATCCAAACAGCATCATATTTTATTACACAATTTATTGTATTATTCATTCATAACTTCTATCTTTAGGAAACTATGTAAAAAATTTCCACACTGCAGCTGGGGATGGTCGTTGATAAACGACTTAACTAAAATTGTTTTTGTATTCCACCTTGCTTAATAATTTTCATACACATATTTAAAATTATCAGAGAATGGGCTTTGGTATAAAGATAGGACACATTACATATTTACACAATTCATTTTGTGTCATACATCTCTCAACCTGCGGGTAGGGAGGACGCTCTCTAAGCTTGCCACTGTTGTTCCCAGGTGGTGGTTGGTGTACCTAGGTACCCAAAATGATGGACCGACATGGACGCCGTGTAAACACAGTCTGTGTGGAGCTGGTTCGTGGAACGCTTAGCAGTTCTACGATGCATATGGTTCTTCCTAGTATCATCCGTGATGTGTAAGGCATTCCGAAAGAACTGTATGGAGTTGCAGTTAGTGGATTGACAAGGATTTTCATCAAGTTCACTAGTGCTGGGTTTTACTCCAGCATAGTTGACGCTTTCCAGAAGAAGAGGATGACGGTTAATACAGCAGTGGAGGTCTGCCTTCATGATGTCTCCAGCTACGTAACTTGGGTAAAAGTCAGGAATGTGCCATTTGAGGCTACGGAATATGATGTTGTGGCAGTATTTCATAGGTATGGTATGGTTCATGCGGCTGAATTGGTAGTGTGGAAGGATGGGCCTTATATGGGGAGGGATCATTCACACTGTAGATGTCACTGAGGCAGCCGATTCCATCGTACGTTCTGCTGGAGGATTACAGAACACAGGTCTACGTATATTATGCAGGACAACGAAGGACATGCCAGTTGTGCTGGTCTTACGACCATATGGTGGCCCAGTGTCATCGGTGGCAGGGACAGTATGAACAAGCGCCAACACCGGTGGACCAACAGCTGAGCACTTTGGTGCCTGGGACAGGTGCAGCCGCAGGGCAGGCACCTAGAAGTTGGAGTGAGGAAGTGGACAGAGAGGAGTCGGAGATGGGAATGTGTTCCACATTACCTGTGGGCACGAAGGCTGAGCAGACGCCTACAGAGGCGACTGTTGACACGAATGTTTTGCATAAGGATGGCCTGCTGGAGGTCTTGAAAGACTTACTGGGTGCAGAGGAGGGAAGTCCTGATGGTGTGGATGCCGATCGTGTGGTCGTGAGGGAGTCAGCCACACCTGAGTGTGAGGAGACCTTGTGTAGGGAGGGTCAGCAGCAAAAGGTGGTGGTTGAGGTGCACCAGGAGGACATGGAAGATGATGTCCTGTGTGGAGATGGTGGTTCCCGCAAAAGAGCAGTGGGGGCATCAGACATGGATGATGTGTTAACGCCAAGTCAACAGCCTGGAAAGAAATCATGGAAGACCACGCTGGAGCCACCAGCACATGGTGGTACCAGTACTGAGGTGCTGAAAGGGTCGAGGGAAACAGGGGTGGGGGTAGGGGGTCAGGATAGACAGAATGCTAAAAGTGGCTCCAGTCAGCTGCCCAGTATTTCGAGTAAGCCGCAAAGGCATCAGGGGAAACCACCTTTACTGTAGTACTTCAAGGTTGTCACTATAAATGTCAATGACCTGAGGGCTGAGGTTAAGAGAGTGTGGGTGGAGTGGTTTCTACTGAGATTTGATGTGGATATTTGTTTCATACAGGAGCGTAATTACAGGTTTGGATGTGAGTTGCGTTTGAAGGGGTATAAGATGCATGAGAGTGGCTCATTGAGGTTAAAAGGGGGGATTGCTGTGGCTGTGAAGGAGACCAGCCCCTTGCATGTTTTGGGGTAGGAGGAGGGGGTGGGAGGGTGGTGAGGGTGGAGAGAGTGTGGGGTGAGACTAGGGTTTGTTTTATAGGAGTATATATGCCGGCGGACGGCAATGCAAGAGTTAAGGAAAATTTCGTGAGGGATGTATTGCTGTATCATTTTAGGGGATTTCCTTTAGTCACTATGATAGGAGGAGATTGTAACTGTGTCAAAAGACAGGGTGATGTGGACCCGATTGGGGCAGGGTGTGTGCTGGGTTTATTATGCAATGTGTTGGGCGATGTGAGGGTTTTTGATGTGGTGGGGAGGGGTGGTTGGAGGGTTGGGTATACGTTTGTATGAAGGGGTTATGCTGCACGTCTGAATAGGCTCTA
Organism: Cherax quadricarinatus; assembly: GCF_038502225.1. Classification (NCBI taxonomy): domain Eukaryota; kingdom Metazoa; phylum Arthropoda; class Malacostraca; order Decapoda; family Parastacidae; genus Cherax; species Cherax quadricarinatus. The sequence goes on along the minus strand of NC_091293.1, from coordinate 19,247,109 downwards.
TGCAATGGAGGCAATACGTGTAGTGGGGGTTAGGACTTTTGATGTGGGATTTTCTGACCATAGGGTAGTTATTGCGGATCTCGACTGGGATGGTATGGTTAGGACCCAACCTGGTTAATGGAAATTAAATGTGAGACTCTTGAAGGGGGAGGGGGTAAGTGAGGTTTTTGGGGAATGGTAGCAATCTTTGTGAGGGTCGCGAGAAGTGGGATCATGTGTCTTGGATTGGTGGGAGAAGCTGGCTAAACCAGGTATTGTGGTGGGGGGGGGGAGGCAGTATGGGACCATTGAACAACTCAAGGGTAGATTGGCAGAACTACATAATGACCATTTTGATGCGGTACGAGTGAGGGCAGGTCTGGAGGTTGTGCTGTGGGGAGATAAACCTTCGGGCAGTGTTTTGCAATGTTTTTGGGTCAGGCAGAAGGAGTCTACTATATTGCAATTGGAGGTAAGTGAGGGTATGGGTGGATATCATAAGGATCAGATGCTTACAACTACAGAAGGCATGAGTAATTATGCTGATACCTGGTTTAGGGAGAAATGGAGGCAGGGGGAGGAGGGTGATGCTATTGAGGAAGTGTTGAGGGGGGGGGGAGTTGGTTGGGACGGCAAGAGGGGGAAGGGATGGAATTGGCAGGTGAGATTAGCATGGGGGAAGTTGAGGAGGAAGTGTTCAACATGAGTACTGGCAAGGCGCCAGGTATAGATGAGATTTCAAATGATTTTTATAGGGTTCATTGGGAGCATATTAAGCACTGTCTGGTGGAGGTCATGAATAACATGCTACAGAAGGGGAAGTTAGGACAGACACAAAGTACAGGGGTGGTCGTATTGGTGCACAAAAAGCAGGAGGGAAGAGTCTTTAGTGCGTATAGAGCTATTTCACTAATGTGTTCTGACTATAAGATTTTTGCGAAGATTTTAGGCAATAGAATGAAGAAGGTTATAGGGGCAGTTATAAATAGGGGTCAGATGGGCTTACCGGGGAGAAGTATGAGAGATGGTCATGGGCGCATAAGGGATTTTTTGGAGAGTTGCAAGGGGGGAGGAAATTTGGGTCTTGATTTACCTGGAGTTTACCTGAAGAGAGTTCTTGGGGTCAACGCCCCCGCGGCCCAGTCTGTGACCAGGCCTCCTGGTGGATCAGAGCCTGATCAACCAGGCTGCTACTGCTGGCTGCATGCAATCCAACCTACGAGCCACAGCCCGGCTGGCCAGGTACCAACTTTAGGTGCTTGTCCAGTGCCTGCTTGAAGACAGCCAGGGGTCTATTGGTAATCCCCCTTATGTATGCTGGGAGGCAGTTGAACAGTCTCGGGCCCCTGACACTTACTGAATTGTCTTTTAACGTGCTAGTGACACCCCTGCTTTTCATTGGGGGGATGGTGCATCGTCTGCCGAGTCTTTTGCTTTTGTTGTGAGTGATTTTCATGTGCAAGTTCAGTACTAGCCTATCTAGGATTTTCCAGGTGTATATAATCATGTATCTCTCCCGCCTGCATTCCAGGGAGTACAGGTTCAGGAACTTCATGCACTCCTAGTAATTGAGGTGTTTTATCTCTGTTATGTGTGCCGTGAAGGTTCTCTGTACATTTTCTAGGTCAGCAATTTCACCTGCCTTGAAAAGTGCTGTTAGTGTGCAGCAATATTCCAGCCTAGATAGAACAAGCGACCTGAAGAGTGTCATCATGGGCTTGGCATCCCTAGTTTTGAAGGTTCTCATTATCCATCCTGTCATTTTTCTAGCAGATACAATTGTTACAATGTTATGGTCCTTGAAGGTGAGATTCTCCGACATGATCTCATCCCAGGTCTTTGACGTTGGTTTTTCACTCTATTTTGTGGAAGGAATTTGTTTTATACTCTGATGAAGATTTAATTTCCTCATGTTTACCATATCGGAGTAATTGAAATTTCTCATTGTTGATCTTCATATTGTTTTCTGCAGCCCACTGAAAGTTTTGGTTGATGTCCGCCTGGAGCCTTGCAGTGTCTGCAATGGAAGACACTGTCATGCAGATTTGGGTGTCATCTGCAAAGGAAGACACTGTGCTGTGGGAGAGAGTACTGAGCCTTGTGGAACAGAGCTTTTCACCGTAGCCGCCTCAGACTTTACTCTGTTGACTATTACTCTTTGTGTTCTGTTTGTGAGGAAATTATAGATCCATCTACCAACTTTTCCTGTTATTCCTTTTTCACGCATTTTGTGCGCTATTACGCCATGGTCACACTTGTCGAAGGCTTTTGCAAAGTCTGTATATATTACATCTGCATTCTTTTTGTCTTCTAGTGCATCTAGGACCTTGTCGTAGTGATCCAGTAGCTGGGACAGACAGGAGCGACCTGCTCTAAACCCATGTTGCCCTGGGTTGTGTAATTGATGGTTATCTAGATGGGTGGCGATCTTGCTTCTGAGCACCCTTTCAAAGATTTTTATGATATGGGATGTTAGTGCTATCGGTCTGTAGTTCCTTGCTATTGCTTTACTGCCCCCTTTGTGGAGTGGGGCTATGTCTGTTGTTTTTAGTAACTGTGGGACGACCCCAGTGTCCATGCTCCCTCTCCATAGGATGGTAAAAGCTCGTGATAGGGGTTTCTTGCAGTTCTTGATGAACTCGGAGTTCCATGAGTCTGGCCCTGGGGCAGAGTGCATGGACATGTTATTTATCGCCTGTTCGAAGTCATTTGGTGTCAGGATAATATCAGATAGGCTTGTGTTAACCAAATTCTGTGGCTCTCTCACAAAAATTCATTTTGATCTTCGACTCTGTCTGGTTAGCGGCTTGCTAAAAACTGAGTCATATTGGGACTTGAATAGCTCACTCATTTCCTTGCTGTCATCTGTGTAGGACCCATCTTGTTTAAGTAGGGGCCCAATACTGGATGTTGTTCTCGACTTTGATTTGGCATGTGAAAAGAAATACTTGGCGTTTCTTTTGATTTCATTTATGGCTTTTAGTTCTTCCCGCGATTCCTGACTCCTATACGATTCCTTTAGCTTAAGTTCGATGTTTGCTATTTCTCTGACCAGTGACTTCCTACGCATTTCAGATATATTGACCTCTTTTAGCCGCTCTGTTATCCTTTTCCGTCGCCTGTAAAGGGAGTGCCTGTCTCTTTCTATTTTACATCTACTCCTCCTTTTTCTTAAAGGAATATACCTTGAGCATACATCGAGTGCCACCGAGTTAATCTGTTCTTGGCATAAGTTGGGCTTAGTCTATCTTCCCAGCTTATATTGTTTAGGACTTGATTTACTTGGTCCCATTTTATGTTCTTGTTATTGAAGTTGAATTTGGTGAAGGCTCCCTCGTGACTAATCTCATTTTGTCAGTCTGGGGCTCCGCGCATACATGTCTGAACCTCGATTGTGTTGTGATCTGAGTATATTGTTTTTGATATGGTGACATTTCGTCTCAGATCATCACTGTTAGTGAAGATGAGGTCTAGTGTATTCTCCAGTCTAGTAGGCTCTATTATTTGCTGGTTTAAGTTGAATTTTGTGCAGAGATTTAAAAGCTCGTTTGTGTGTGAGTTCTGGTCAGAGCTGCCTCCTGGTGTTATCACTGCAACAACATTATTTGCTATATTCCTCCATTTTAGGTGCCTCAAGTTGAAATCACCCAGGAGCTAGATGTTGGGGGCCGGAGCTGGCAGATTTTCCAGATAGTGGTTAGTTTTTGACAGCTGTTCCTGGAATTGCTGGGACGTTGCATCCGGAGGCTTGTAGACTACCACAATGACTAGGTTTTGGTTCTCGATCTTTACTGCTAAAACTTCCAATTCATCATTTGAGGCATTAAGCAGTTCTGTGCAAACAAGTGACTGCGATATACAGACCAACCCCCCGCACCTTTTGCCTGTTCACTCTGTCAGGTTCATTCTGTATAGGTTGTAACCTGGGATCCATATTTCGTTGTCCAAGTGATCCTTTATGTGGGTCTATGTGAAAGCCGCGAACATTGCATTTGCCTCTGCAAGCAGTCCACGGATGAAAGGTATTTTGTTGTTCATTGCTGGCTTTAGACCCTGTATATTTGCAAAGAAGAATGTCGTCGGACTCGTGGTATTGGTGGTACTGGGGGGGACTTTTTTTTCTTCATTAGTATCTGTATCTGTTGGTTTGGAGTGGAGGCCATTGAATGTGGTTCCACTCCAGAAATGACTGGATTTGGCGTATGATTTCCTCCATTTTCTGCCAGTTTTTTTTTTACCTTCCTGGCACTAAAAAAACTCTCCCTTTTATGTGGCTGTGGCTACCCAGGTTTTCCCATGGTCGTCTGGATGTTTTGTATCTTTTTGTCCCCTTTAGATGGCGTGCCTGGCAATTTAAGTTATAGCACAGTCTTTCCTGTACTGAAGAAGGACACATTTCAGGGTGAAAAAGCTTACAGGAAGTGAGTTTGCATTTTCCTGTTGTCATGTAGGCACATTTTCTAGGGTGGTCATAGTTGCACGTCCCATCTGTTTTTTCCAGATTTCCCATGCCTGCAGATACCAAGTGCATAGTATGTGTACAGGCTTGGTTTCCGTTTGCCTTGGGTTTCTGTGACTGTATTCCCTGTTGGTGCAAGTTTTCCTGTCTCATTCCTATCCTCACTAGTACTAACAATGGAGCTCTCACCAGTTGTTTCTGGTAATATATCCTCACTATTGCTAGTGGAGTCCCCTTGTTTGCTATCTCCTGTGGTATTACTAATTTGTAATATTGGTTTTATCTTGTCCTTGACTACACTTGTTTCCCCACTACAGCTCCTGTCTCCCTCGAGGTCATTTATATGCATTCCATCATGCTTACATTTACTGACTACCTAGACAGCACCTCCATCCTCAGCATTACTGCCTCCCAGGACAGCACCTCCATCCTCAGCATTACTGCCTCCCAGGACAGCACCTCCATCTTCACCATACTGTCTCCCAGGACAGCACCTCCAGCTTCACCATTACTGTCTCCCAGGACAGCACCTCCAGCCTTACAGTTTCTGACTACATGGCCAGCACCAAGGGCGATACCATCCAGCCCAGACTTTTTATTTTCTCATCTGTTATAGAATGCTTCCAGGTTTTCTGTGAAGGCTGCTTTGATGTTATCCTCTTTTAATACCAATGTGATTTTAGTCCACAGATTGATTGGGAGAATGCATACAACTGTGTGGATAGGAAATTTTTGAGGGCTAGTTTGTGCGTCAGGGTTTTGGGGAAGGGGTTGTGCGGTGGGTTGATACGCTGTACTCATCGGCAATGGTGCGGGCTCAAGTCAGTGGTAGGTTGGGGAGGCTGGTTAAAATGGAGAGGGGTTTGAGGCAAGGGTGCCCACTTTCTCAAATACTGTTTGCGTGTATGCAGAATCCGTTTTATGGACTAGTAGAGTGGGGAGGGACGTTACAGGGGGAGAGGGACGGTTGTATAGGTATAGTGGGGTATGTGGATGACATCATTGTCTTGATAGATGGGATAGAGGGATTGAGTACTTTGGGAAGGATGTTCGAGCTTTTTGGGGAGGCGATGGGCATGCGTGTAAATAGGGCGAAATCAAGTTTATTGGAGGTGGGTTCTTGGGTGGGGGGGATTTGGGGTTGGGGTTTGGGTGGGCAGTGGTGGATAGGCTAAAGATCTGTGGGGTAATATACATGGCGGATGCGCAGGAGGCCAGAAGGGTAAACTCAGAATGGGGGGTGGAGAAAGCATTGAGTAAGTTACGGGGTTTACGGGCAGGATATGTCACCTTACAGCAGAGGGCGGTGATAGTTAATTCGCTTGTTTATAGTGAAGTGTGGAGTATGACTGAAGTGTATCCTTTGAGGACACAAGACGTGCAGGAGATCCAGCGTCGGGTATTACTTTATGTCTGGGGTTTTGGGAGGGCATGGTTAAGTAAGGAGGTGGTAAAGTCCCATGTACGCAGCGGGGGTGTGGGCCTTTTAGCGTTGGGGCCGAGAGTGAAAGCCCTTTATGTAAAATAGAGATTCGTCAGGGCTGGGGGGGGAAGAGGGGTTAGAGTGGGGAAGGTGATGGGTGATGTGCGTAAATGGTGGGGTGGCAAGGAGTTAATTGAATAGAAGATATGCTGAGGGTTTTGTTACTGGTTCGGGACGTCGCACGACTTAAAGTGGATGAGTAGGAGGCTGGAGATCCTACAAGGTGTATCAGTTTTTCCTTTGTATGATTGGGGGATGATATGGGAAGACTTCCAGAAGCTTAGGTTGATGCCGAGAGTAAAGGAGTTAGTATACAGATTCATGATAGGGATCTTAGCGTCAAAATCAGTTTTGAGTTTAATGGGTTTGGTGAAGGAACCGTACTGCATACAGTGTGGTGAAATGGAAACAGCATTTCATGCAGTTTATTTTTGTGAGGCATTGAGGGAGGTGAGGTCGTGGTTGACGAGGGTTTCTCGTCTCATGGGTGGCGGTAATGTTTCGACCCTTTGAGCTTTAACGTTTGAAGTGAAAGGGGTCCCAAAGTAGATGAAAAGGGCGATCATGTATGTGGTAGTGGATTTTCTCTATATTTCTTGGGGAATGAGGGATGTTGGGGGTTGGATTCGGATTAAGGCAATAGCAGCGGGTATATACAGGACTGTTGGTAAGAATAAAATTATTTACAGGGGACAGTGGACAAGTGGGGAGTTTGTTTTCCGGAGACGTACCGTGACCTTATGGTCAGCCGTCTCCTTCAATTGGCATAGGGGTAACACTGTAGGGGACTGGTTTCCTTTCATAGCCGGTTTTTCAAGGGTTAATGTGGTGATGGTGTTAGTGTTCGAAAGTTTTTCGCGAAAAAGTGAATGGATGGGGTGGGGCGGATGCGATTATGGTAGGGTGAAAACATGCCTTCTTTTAGTGTGAAAGATTTTCTTTTGTTTTGGATTATGTAAGTCATGGCCTTGTTATATAATCAGGAGATGGTACATGCCGAAAATATGTCCAGATATGGCTAATAAATGTTATAGTAGATAGTACGTATGTTGTGTGTTACATGTAGGGGATTTGGGGGGGAAGGTCTTACAACCACAGCTATACTGAGTCTTTTCTTTTTTTGCTGTAGAGTCTTAGAGATGCATGAGAATTTGTACGTTGTAATTTGCTTTTATCATTCTACGGAAACGTTGTTTTTCGGTGGTGATGTACAGGCAGCCGTATCATGGACTCTGTATAATTAAGAATGATCCGAGTTGTGTTATTATTCTGTATATAAGGTTTACAGATACTATATAAAAATATATAACAGTCTTCCATTATGGCTTTTTGTGCAATGTTCAACGTTTTGATGTTATTACAAGAATAACACATGACCACCTGTATGTTCGGGTGTGAGCTGCCCATTATCTAATAATAATAATAATAATAATAATAATAATAATAATAATAATAATAATAATAATAATAATAATAATAATAATAATAATAATAAGTTTATTTCTTTGTGAAGGTTACAATGTGTAATTACAATTTTGATTTGCTAAGTACAAAGATAGCCACTATCATGCCGAGGCATTTCGGGCAAACAAATCCTAATACATAGTAACTAATTAAAACTAGATAAGTAATTATACTTAAAACTAAACATAGAATAGTGGTTCGCTGTTTTACAATCTTATTTGGACTTAATAAATCTTGTGTATACTTAGTACAAAATCTAATTTACAAGGAATGATACAGGTTGTAATATTTTATGGAATGGCAGAATTAAAAGCCAGGTGGTCACATGACAAAACTAATCAGTAGATGTTTGGTTGATTTGGTTAATATTGTGAAATAAGATGATTTTTTTTAGCAGAGTCCTAAATTTGTAAGCTGTCTGGGGATCCCTGACCAGTTCCGGAAGCGAGTTCCAGATCTTCGGGCCTTTTATATACATAGCGTTCTTGCATACTGAGAGTCTTACTCGAGGGATGTTGAAAAGTGCCTTATGCCTTGTATTGTGACTGTGCATTCTGTTGTAACTGTCGAGGAATAGTTCTAGGGGTGGGTTTACAGTGGAGTTTAAAGTACTGTATATGTAGTAGGCACAATAATAAGAGTGTATGTCTTGTATATTTAACAAGTTGAGTCTTTTGAAAAGTGGTGGGGTGTACTGTCTAGCACAGGAGCTGGTTATCACCCGCACACCAGCTTTTTGTTGGATTATTAAGGGTCTAAGGTGGTTGGCAGTGATTGAGCCCCAGGCACAGATATCATACGTGGGGTAAGGATATATTAGAGAGTGGTACAGGGTAAGGAGGGTCGTTTATAGTGCACAGTAGCGTATCTTGGAAAGGATTCCTACTGATTTGGAAATTTTCTTGGCTATGTGATGGGTATGGGACTGAAATTTAAGATTACAGTCAAGGAGTTTAGTTTAATATGTTTATTATGCACCCCATACCCATCCTGTGGGCGGTAGTCAAAAGATTACAGAGGTACATAATGGGTCCAGGGATTGGGCCTCAAAGTTTTGATAGCTGAGCAAGTTACAGAGGTAATGAATTCACAATTTACAAAGGTAATGAACTCACAATTTACAAAGGTAATGAACTCCAGGTAGGTCTAGTCACAATCATGACAAGTTACAAAGGTATTTACAGATTACAGAGGAACGTAATGGGTCCAGGGACTGGGCTCCCAAAGTTTTGATAGCTGAACTAGGTACAAGGTAATGAACTCACAAGTTACAAAGGTAATGAACTCACAAGTTACAAAGGTAATGAATACTGTAAGAATGGTTACTTACGTTTATACATGGCTGCAATCATGAACAAATTTTAGAGTAATGAGCAATTCACACTTCCACACCCGGTCACAACTGTAGTGAGTTATTGGTGCAAATGTTGATTGCTGAGTCTCTCTCTCTCACACACACACACATACAAATTCATACACACACACACATAAACGCACACACACACACACACACACACACACACACACACACACACACACACACACACACACACACACACACACACATACACAAACTCATACACACACACGCACACACACTCATACACACACACACACTCATACACACACACACTCATACTCACACACACACACACACACACACACACACACACACACACACACACTCACTCACACACTCACACACATACACATACATACAAACACACACACACACACACACACACACACACACACACACACACGCACACACACACACACACACACACACACACACATGCACATATGTGGTAATGCTTTATTTACAGCTAGCAAAGTCAGGGTATTTCTCCAGAATGGTCTGTAATATACCACTGTGGATAAAATACTTAGCCATTTCTTGAACACTTCTGAGTGAGTTGTTTCTAAATTCATTAATTTTATCGCACTCCAGTACATAATGACGCAGGGTGTGACAATAATCCATCTGGCAAAGTTTACATTTCGTTTGGTCTACATCTGGTGGTGGTGATTTAACCTGCCAAAGATACTTGTAACCCAGCCGGAGCCGGGCGGTAGTGACATCCAAGAGTCTGCTTATTTTGTTGGATGCACCATAGACATGTGGCTCCTCCTGCATGATAGAATGATGATAGATGGACTCACTGGTGTCAATCTCCCTGAGCCTTAAGTCCATAAAATTCAGCTGAAGTTCTTTTCGTATTATTGTTCTCAAACTACTACCTGACAAGCCAAGATTGTAATCTACTCCCTCTTTGAAAGCATGCAGCTTAGCCAATTTATCAGTTCTATCATGCATCTGAAGACCAATGTGAGATGGGATCCACAGCATGTGCACTCTGACTCCACTGTCCACAATCCTACCATACCTGTGTCTGGCTTCTGACACAAGCATGACACAATTTATGCTTAATGAGTTGAGAGCATTTATGGATGACAGAGAATCAGTTACAATTAAACTGTCAATCTTTGATACATAGATGCATTTCAGTGCAAGGAGTATGGCAAACAGTTCTGTCTGAAGGGTAGAGGCCCAATTATTGATGCGTGCTCCAATTTCTTTAAGAGAGCCATCACTCTGTACGACAACAGCAGCACTACCAGCTGCACCAGTGGATTGGTGAACAGAACCATCAACGTAAATAATTTGCGAGAGTGTGTGCTGTGTGACTAAGTTATCAATACAGCTTAAGGCCTCATGTTTGGCTTCAAGGCGAAGTTTTGGTTGTGATTTAAGAAGTAGTTTGGGGGGAAATGGAGGAATGGTAGTTTGGAATGGGGTAATATTCCATGGAGCGGAGAAGTGCCGCTGTTGCCTTACTTGACATAGATCATGTATCTGATTCATGCGGAGGTCGGTTCCAGTCTTTTCGATCCATCTGGAGGAGTGTTCACCAGTGCTGAGGAAAGTTTTGAGGGCTTCTGTGCAGGGGTTTGAATGAGCTTGCCTGAGCATATTAACCCCAATTAGGATATTTCTTTCAGTAACACGATCTCTGATGCTTGGAATATCAAGTTCTTTTTGCATATTTAAAATTTTGGCAGTACGAGGGCATCCTAGGATGATCCTCATTGCTTCGCTCTGCAGTTTTTCCAGCCCTCCAAGCTTCCAGTCAGACACAAGAGCAAGTAGTGGCGCAGCATAATCAACCAATGATCTAATATAAGCAAAATACATCATTTTCACAATTTTAACATTAGCACCATACCTGGGGTGAAGCCCTGCCACAACTCTAAGTGCTCTTAGTCGTTCTTTGTATTGGCGACAAAGTCTTGTTACAACAGGTCCAAGTAGTGGAACCTCAAAGCCTAGATACCTGTATCTGCTTACATATTCTAGAAGAGACCCATCATGCAATTGGATCTGACGAACTGTGCCTCTCTGTCGAGGAGGACGCCTATTGAGTATCTTTGTTTTATCAGTAGAGATTATCAACCCCAGGTCCTGACACGAGGCTAGTACATGATTAAGAATGTTTTGGGTGTTGGAGAATCCGGTGGTGTGAATCATTATATCATCAGCAAAACTAATCACATAATTATGGGGCTGACTAGACATAGCATTAAGTAATGCATTAATTAGAATATTGAACAGTGTGGGACTGAGCACACCTCCCTGTGGAGTTCCTAATTCAAAGTCTTTAGTTACACTTCTATGTCCCTGGAACAACACAGACGATTTTCTGTTGGACAGGTAGCCTTTAATCCAGCGGAGAAGCCATCCTCCAACATCCATTCTGGCAAGTTCACTAATTATTACATGTCGGTTGGCTACATCGAAAGCGGATTTAAGGTCAAGGAAGGTAGTGTAGGAGCTGTCAGTGTGCAGGGTGAGAAAGGTGGCTATGAAATGATGCACGCTCCTTCCATGCATGAAACCATGTAACCGGGGAGACAAAAATTGTTTGATTCTGTACATGAGACGATTAAGAGTCATTCTCTCAAATGTTTTACACAAGCAGCTAGTAAGAGATATTGGGCGAAATGCATTTTGTTGATTGGGCTTAGGAATTGGAATGATGAGGCTGTTGGTCCAAGACTGAGGGAGCTCCCCAGTTACATAGCTCATGTTATATAATTCAAGTAATGGATTACCTGGTACTCGACACAGCAATCTGAGTATGTTGTAAGTAATACCATCCTCACCAGGCGACGTGGAGTTGCCCTTAGTTAGCGCTGCATCAAGTTCATAATTAGTGAAAGGAATGTTGCAATCATCTGCCTTACTGAGCATAAAGCAAACAAGTCTCTCCCTTGCATCATATTTGTCATTTAATTTTGCCTGTGTGGTACTGGGGAGATTGTCATAGCTAGATGTAGCAGCCTAAGCACTGACTAACTCATTCGCCCTATGCAAGGGATGAGGGTGCGCGATCTGCCCAGTTCGGTCACCCTTAATTCTATTTATGTCCCTCCATGCCCGGCTAAGTGGGGTGTGAGCATTAAGACCGTTGACAAATTTTTCCCAGTCGGTTTGCCGCAGCTCTGTCATACGCTCTCTGGCAGCAGCAAGGGCAGTTTGGAAGAGCCTCAGCATTCCAGGGGTACGATGTTTTCTATAGGCTAGGCCTAGTCTGCGAGCAGTACGTTTCAGTGTACGAAGTTTAGAATCATTGTAATAAGTATGGTTTTTGAAGGAGGTATGATTATTATGGAAGTTTGTTGGGTTTAGAGTACCAAGAGGTTGCAGTGGCGGCTCTAAGTAGTTCTGAATACTGCTCACAAGATCATTGTTAAAGGTCTCTACAGAGGAACACTCATAGGAATTATACCAGTCAGTCACATGTGCAACAAAGTCATCATGCTGATCAGTGGGAACATTAAAACGTTTCCCTTTGAATATCCCACCAAGGAGAAGACCTAGAAATTTGCCCTCCGTGTGTCTTGATATAGGGGAACCATTTAACAGTATGTTGAGTTGAATATTTGAGGCTCTGTTGCCAAACAGCATGAAATATGTTTTGTCTATGTTAAGAGTGAGTTTGTTGGTCATCATCCAAGCATATATCATTAGCAGTTCATTGTTTACAGTGTTTCCAAGCACAGCTGGGTCTGAATGGGAGTAGACATATGTAGTGTCATCTGCGAATAGAACTGGTGTAAGGAGTTGGGATGCATTGGGGAGATCATTGATGTAGATGAGAAAGAGGAGTGGGCCTAGGACACTACCTTTGGGTACTTCTACAGCTACAGGTTGGATAGCGGAGTTGACTCCATTTGCATGTACATACTGGTGTCTGTCGTTAAAATAGGATTTTAGGTAGCCAAGTGAATGTCCTCTTATGCCGTAATGATTCAGTTTGAGGTGCAAGAGATTGTGGTCAACTGTGTCAGACGCTTTTCTTAGGTCAATAAAGAGCCCCAGGGGATATTCATTTTTATTGGGAGCTGTGTATATTAGGTCAAGCATTTGTATAATAGCATCATTCGTGCTTTTTTTGGTCTAAATCCAAACTGGCATGGGTTAAGTATGTTGTTGGATGTAAGGTAGGAGTAAAGTCGCTTGTGTATTATTTTTTCAAATATCTTTGAGAGTAAGGGCAAGTTTGAGATGGGTCTGTAATTGTTCAAATCAGTTGGATCTCCACCTTTATGGATCGGGGTGACCCTTGCTGTCTTGAGTATGGATGGTAAGGTTGAGGAAGCTATAGATTTGTTAAACATTGTTGCAATAATGGGCGACAGTTCTGGTGCAGCTTTTTTATATACGAATGGCGGTAAGTTATCTAGATTACCTGATTTGTTTTTTAATGATTTAATGATGAGTGAGACTTCAGTGGGATTAGTTGAAGCTAGAAATAAAGTGTTTGGATAGTTGCCAGTGAGGTACTCGCTCGGCTGGGTACATGAGCTAGGAATTTGACTCGCTAGCTGTGATCCTACAGTAGAGAAGAAGACATTAAATTTGTCGGCCGTGTCTATAGGTTGCATGTGAGGTTCATCTGGTTTAGTTAAGTCTATCTCTCTGTTTCCAGTCTGTTTCTTTGAGCCCAAAATTTTGGAGAGGGTTTGCCAGGTACTTTTCATGTCACCTTTCATTTCACTAAATCTATTTTCATAATACATTTGCTTTGATTTACGTATTAGTTTTGTTAGTATTGATGTGTATCTTTTAGTAAATTCTTTAGTAATTAAGCCTAATCTGAACTGTTTTTCAAACTGGTGTTTTTTATTAATAGATTTGAGGATACTTCTAGTTATCATGGACTGTTTAGTCTCTTTTCTGTGATCTGTTTCGTTTTGATTGGGCAATGTTTGTTGTAGAGGTTTAGGGTTTTATGTAAAAAAATTTTTGATATCTTTATCGATATTATTACTGTCATCTAGCTCTCTCTGCCAATCAATGGCAATTAGAGCTAGTTTTAGGTTGTTTATCGATGTCTAATCTTGCAGGCGAAATGAGATCTTTCTTGTTTCTTGAGGTAGTTTAGATAAGTTGGTTATGAGAAAGGTAAGGTAGTGGGCTGTGCGGCTAAAAGAGGCCAATATATCTGCAATACGTAGGGAGACACTGGTCAGAAAAATAGCAAACATCGAATTTAAGCTAAACGAATCTTATAGGAGTCAGGAATCGCGGGAAGAACTAAAAGCCATAAATTAAATCGAGAGAAACCCAAAGTATTTCTTCTCCTATGCCAAATCAAAGTCGAGAACAACGTCCAGTATTGGGCCCCTACTTAAACAAAATGGGTCCTACACAGATGACAGCAAGGAAATGAGTGAGCTACTCAAGTCCCAATATGACTCAGTTTTTAGCAAGCCTTTAACCAGACTGAGAGTCGAAGATCTAAATGAATTTTTTATGAGAGAGCCACAGAATTTGGTAAACACAAGCCTATCTGATATTATCCTGACACCAAATGACATTTGCAAACAGTTCATCAGGGCCTGGGGATTTGTTAGGTTTTAATTTCTGTATTTGTCTGAGGACCATGTCACTAGTTACCTTAATTGTGCATAGTTTATTTTTATCGTCCTGTCGAACAGGCGATAAATGACATGTCCATGCACTCTGCCCCAGGGCCAGACTCATGGAACTCCGTGTTCATCAAGAACTGCAAGAAGCACCTGTCACGTGCTTTTACCATCCTATGGAGACGGAGCATGGACACTGGGATCGTCCCACAGTTACTAAAAACAACAGACATAGCCCCAATCCACAAAGGGGGCAGTAAAGCAATAGCAAAGAACTACAAACCGATAGCGTTAACATCCCATATCATAAAAATCTTTGAAAGGGTCCTAAGAAGCAAGATCACCACCCATCTAGATACCCATCAATTACACAACCCAGGGCAACACGAGTTTAGAGCAGGTCGCTCCTGTCTGTACCAACTACTGGACCACTACGACAAGGTCCTAGATGCATTAGAAGACAAAAAGAATGCAGATGTAATATACACAGACTTTGCAAAAGCCTTCGACAAGTGTGACCATGGCGTAATAGCGCACAAAATGCGTGTAAAGGAATAGCAGGAAAAGTTGGTAGGTGGATCTATAACTTCCTCACAAATAGAACACAGTAGTAGTAAACAGAGTCAAGTCTGAGGCGGCTACGGTGAAAAGCTCTGTTCCGCAAGGCACAGTACTCGCTCCCATCTTGTTCCTCATCCTCATATCTGCCATAGACAAGGGTGTAAGCCACTGCACCGTGTCTTCCTTGCAGATGACACCCAAATCTGCATGACAGTGTCTTCCATTGCAGACACTGCAAGGCTCCAGGCGAACATCAACCAAATCTTTCAATGGGCTGCAGAAAACAATATGAAGTTCAACGATGAGAAATTTCAATTACTCAGATATGGTAAACATGAAGAAATTAAAACTTCATCAGAGTATAAAACAAATTCCAGCCACACAATAGAGAGAAAAACTAACGTCAAAGACCTGGGAGTGATCATGTCGGAGGATCTCACCTTCAAGGACCATAACATTGTATCAATCGCATCTGCTAGAAAAATGACAGGATGGGTAATGAGAACCTTCAAAACTAGGGAGGCCAAGCCCATGATGACACTCTTCAGGTCGCTTGTTCTATCTAGGCTGGAATATTGCTGCACACTAACAGCACCTTTCAAGGCAGGTGAAATTGCTGACCTAGAAAATGTACAGAGGATCTTCACGGCACGCATAATGGTAATAAAACACCTCAATTACTGGGAACGCTTAAAGTTCTTTAACCTGTACTCCCTGGAACGCAGGCGGGAGAGATACATGATTATATACACCTGGAAAATCCTAGAGGGACTAGTACCAAACTTGCACACGAAAATCACTCTCTCCGAAAGCAAAAGACACGGCAGACGATGCAACATCCCCCCAATGAAAAGCAGGGGTGTCACTAGCACGCTAATAGACAACACAATAAGTGTCAGGGGCCCAAGACTGTTCAACTGCCTCCCAGCATACATAAGGGGGATTACCAATAGACCCCTGGCAGTCTTCAAGCAGGCACTGGACAGGCACCTAAAGTCGGTACCTGACCAGCCGGGCTGTGACTCGTACGTTGGATTGCGTGCAGCCAGCAGTAACAGCCTGGTTGATCAGGCCTTGTTCCACCATGAGGCCTGGTCACAGACCGGGCCGCGGGGGCGTTGACCCCCGGAACTCTGTCCAGGTAAACTCCAGGTATCTGTGATTATACCTGCTTGAAGTGGGGATATTATGTTGGTCCAGATTTGGTCGAGTACCGAGGCACTAGTGTCAGAAATTCTTGTTGGCTTTGTTATAGTGGGTGGCAATAAGCTGTTGTTCAAAGCATTTGTGAAATCAGCTACTGGAGGGTCGGTTGCTTGGATAAGGTTGATGTTGAAATCTCCTGCTAGTATCAGATGGTGTTTTTTCATCTCTGACTCAATTATCATGTTTCTAAGAATATTGCTAAATGTGTAAGTGTTTGAGTGTGGTGGTCTGTAGACTGCACCAACTGTTATAGGTTTCTTAAGTGTTCTTGATGTGAATTTAGGTATTACAATTCATCGTTTTCGTCCCGTACATTAGTTGTTTTCACACATTCTAGTTCATCAGAGTAATAGATGGCAGTGCCTCCTCTTGATTGGTCGGGCCTACAGTTGTATGAATGTGGTGTGTTCGAGTGGGTCATTGTGTGAGTTGATGGGTGGATGGGCGTGAGTAGTGGAAAGCGTGTGTAATTGGTTGGTGTTTGGTGTGAAAGTAATGTTATCAGAGATAATGAAACTCCCTGGGTTTGGTGTTATTGTGTTGAACAACACTCGGGTGCAAGTCAATATCGTCTCCAACGTGTATTACTTTGCTATGGCTTAATTCATAACATAACAGATAGACGAATTTAGTGTTTCTTAAAATACTATTCATGAATTTTTATATTTTTTTTTAAAATGGGAATTGTAATGAAATGTAAATACATATGTGAATTTTTTGATGGTGGTATTAGAGTCATTATGTATGTAGTAAGCGTGACCTGGAGTAAGGTCACCAAGTTTTTCATAAGATTGAACATTATAATACCATTACTGTGGTATATAGTAACTAATTTCGATATCGTTGATTTTGTGTCTTGTGTAAATATAAAGCCAATGGTGATTGTTTATATTGGGTTTATGAACGAATTAAACATAGGTTTAAATTAATGTTTAATTAAATGTGGAGTAGCTATTGTTTTAACCAGGTGACGCTGTACATTGTTTTACTTAGGGGGGGGGAAGAGTCGGAATTGGAACTGAGGATGTCAATGTATTATGTACATTTTTGTGTTTTTAGGTAGGATGTTGGTTGAGTTGAATTTGTCTTAGTGCAATTTTAGATTATAGCAGATTATTATTATTATAATCAAGGGGGAAGCGCTAAACCCGGAGGATTATACAGCGCCTGGGGGGGGATGTGGAAGGCATTCAGGCTTAATTCGGGGAACTGGAGCACAGATCCAATTCCCTAAATCAAGAGCCCCTCACCAACATCAAGGAACCTTCCTTGAGGGGAGATTATAGCAGAAGCATTGTGGGTTTTGATCATAATATGTATCACTAAATTGCACATATCTATGTATTTTGTAAATGCGGTTTTAAATAAAATATATAAAAAAAATCATTTTGTAACCTATCTCTACACCTTACATCATCTATAGCCCTAATTTATCTATTATTAAACCTTTTACAAGTTTTCCTTTTAGCAACAATTTAATTTCATCTCTCTATCCATTTATTAACACAATTATTAGATTATAACGATAACAAATATTTACTGTTCCATTTAGTTATAATTATCAAAGCGAGAGCTTACCATATATTACATAGCTTCCTGCTGGTTTTAGAAGGTTAATACCACATATATTACATAGCTTCCTGCTGGTTTTAGAAGGTTAATACCACATATATTACATAGCTTCCTGCTGGTTTTAGAAGGTTAATACCACATATATTACATAGCTTCCTGCTGGTTTTAGAAGGTTAATACCACATATATTACATAGCTTCCTGCTGGTTTTAGAAGGTTAATACCACATATATTACATAGCTTCCTGCTGGTTTTAGAAGGTTAATACCACATATATTACATAGCTTCCTGCTGGTTTTAGAAGGTTAATACCACATATATTACATAGCTTCCTGCTGGTTTAAGAAGGTTAATACCACATATATTACATAGCTTCCTGCTGGTTTTAGAAGGTTAATACCACATATATTACATAGCTTCCTGCTGGTTTTAGAAGGTTAATACCACATATATTACATAGCTTCCTGCTGGTTTTAGAAGGTTAATACCACATATATTACATAGCTTCCTGCTGGTTTTAGAAGGTTAATACCACATATATTACATAGCTTCCTGCTGGTTTTAGAAGGTTAATACCACATATATTACATAGCTTCCTGCTGGTTTTAGAAGGTTAATACCACATATATTACATAGCTTCCTGCTGGTTTTAGAAGGTTAATACCACATATATTACATAGCTTCCTGCTGGTTTTAGAAGGTTAATACCACATATATTACATAGCTTCCTGCTGGTTTTAGAAGGTTAATACCACATATATTACATAGCTTCCTGCTGGTTTTAGAAGGTTAATATCACATATATTACATAGCTTCCTGCTGGTTTTAGAAGGTTAATACCACATATATTACATAGCTTCCTGCTGGTTTTAGAAGGTTAATACCACATATATTACATAGCTTCCTGCTGGTTTTAGAAGGTTAATACCACATATATTACATAGCTTCCTGCTGGTTTTAGAAGGTTAATACCACATATATTACATAGCTTCCTGCTGGTTTTAGAAGGTTAATACCACATATATTACATAGCTTCCTGCTGGTTTTAGAAGGTTAATACCACATATATTACATAGCTTCCTGCTGGTTTTAGAAGGTTAATACCACATATATTACATAGCTTCCTGCTGGTTTTAGAAGGTTAATACCACATATATTACATAGCTTCCTGCTGGTTTTAGAAGGTTAATACCACATATATTACATAGCTTCCTGCTGGTTTTAGAAGGTTAATACCACATATATTACATAGCTTCCTGCTGGTTTTAGAAGGTTAATACCACATATATTACATAGCTTCCTGCTGGTTTTAGAAGGTTAATACCACATATATTACATAGCTTCCTGCTGGTTTTAGAAGGTTAATACCACATATATTACATAGCTTCCTGCTGGTTTTAGAAGGTTAATACCACATATATTACATAGCTTCCTGCTGGTTTTAGAAGGTTAATACCACATATATTACATAGCTTCCTGCTGGTTTTAGAAGGTTAATACCACATATATTACATAGCTTCCTGCTGGTTTTAGAAGGTTAATACCACATATATTACATAGCTTCCTGCTGGTTTTAGAAGGTTAATACCACATATATTACATAGCTTCCTGCTGGTTTTAGAAGGTTAATACCACATATATTACATAGCTTCCTGCTGGTTTTAGAAGGTTAATACCACATATATTACATAGCTTCCTGCTGGTTTTAGAAGGTTAATACCACATATATTACATAGCTTCCTGCTGGTTTTAGAAGGTTAATACCACATATATTACATAGCTTCCTGCTGGTTTTAGAAGGTTAATACCACATATATTACATAGCTTCCTGCTGGTTTTAGAAGGTTAATACCACATATATTACATAGCTTCCTGCTGGTTTTAGAAGGTTAATACCACATATATTACATAGCTTCCTGCTGGTTTTAGAAGGTTAATACCACATATATTACATAGCTTCCTGCTGGTTTTAGAAGGTTAATACCACATATATTACATAGCTTCCTGCTGGTTTTAGAAGGTTAATACCACATATATTACATAGCTTCCTGCTGGTTTTAGAAGGTTAATACCACATATATTACATAGCTTCCTGCTGGTTTTAGAAGGTTAATACCACATATATTACATAGCTTCCTGCTGGTTTTAGAAGGTTAATACCACATATATTACATAGCTTCCTGCTGGTTTTAGAAGGTTAATACCACATATATTACATAGCTTCCTGCTGGTTTTAGAAGGTTAATACCACATATATTACATAGCTTCCTGCTGGTTTTAGAAGGTTAATACCACATATATTACATAGCTTCCTGCTGGTTTTAGAAGGTTAATACCACATATATTACATAGCTTCCTGCTGGTTTTAGAAGGTTAATACCACATATATTACATAGCTTCCTGCTGGTTTTAGAAGGTTAATACCACATTTATTACATAGCTTCCTGCTGGTTTTAGAAGGTTAATACCACATATATTACATAGCTTCCTGCTGGTTTTAGAAGGTTAATACCACATTTATTACATAGCTTCCTGCTGGTTTTAGAAGGTTAATACCACATATATTACATAGCTTCCTGCTGGTTTTAGAAGGTTAATACCACATATATTACATAGCTTCCTGCTGGTTTTAGAAGGTTAATACCACATATATTACATAGCTTCCTGCTGGTTTTAGAAGGTTAATACCACATATATTACATAGCTTCCTGCTGGTTTTAGAAGGTTAATACCACATATATTACATAGCTTCCTGCTGGTTTTAGAAGGTTAATACCACATATATTACATAGCTTCCTGCTGGTTTTAGAAGGTTAATACCACATATATTACATAGCTTCCTGCTGGTTTTAGAAGGTTAATACCACATATATTACATAGCTTCCTGCTGGTTTTAGAAGGTTAATACCACATATATTACATAGCTTCCTGCTGGTTTTAGAAGGTTAATACCACATATATTACATAGCTTCCTGCTGGTTTTAGAAGGTTAATACCACATATATTACATAGCTTCCTGCTGGTTTTAGAAGGTTAATACCACATATATTACATAGCTTCCTGCTGGTTTTAGAAGGTTAATACCACATATATTACATAGCTTCCTGCTGGTTTTAGAAGGTTAATACCACATATATTACATAGCTTCCTGCTGGTTTTAGAAGGTTAATACCACATATATTACATAGCTTCCTGCTGGTTTTAGAAGGTTAATACCACATATATTACATAGCTTCCTGCTGGTTTTAGAAGGTTAATACCACATATATTACATAGCTTCCTGCTGGTTTTAGAAGGTTAATACCACATATATTACATAGCTTCCTGCTGGTTTTAGAAGGTTAATACCACATATATTACATAGCTTCCTGCTGGTTTTAGAAGGTTAATACCACATATATTACATAGCTTCCTGCTGGTTTTAGAAGGTTAATACCACATATATTACATAGCTTCCTGGTAGGTTGGTAGACAGCAACCACCCAGGGAAGTACTACCGTCCTGCCAGATGACTGTGAAACAAAAACCTGTAACTGTTTTGCATGATGGTAGGATTGCTGGTTTTCTTTTTCTGTCTCATAAACACGCTAGATAACAGGGATATCTTGCTACTCCTACTTACACTTTGGTCACACTTCACAGACACGCACATGCATATATATATATATACATACATCTAGGTTTTTCTCCTTATTCTAAATAGCTCTTGTTCTTTTTTATTTCTTCTATTGTCCATGGGGAAGTGGAAAAGAATCTTTCCTCCGTAAGCCATGCGTGTCGTATGAGGCGACTAAAATGCCGGGAGCAATGGGCTAGTAACCCCTTCTCCTGTATACATTTACTAAAAAAGAGAAGAAGAAAAACTTTATAAAACTGGGTTGTTTAAATGTGCGTGGATGTAGTGGGGATGACAAGAAACAGATGATTGCTGATGTTATGAATGAAAAGAAGTTGGATGTCCTGGCTCTAAGCGAAACAAAGCAGAAGGGGGTAGGAGAGTTTCAGTGGGGGGAAATAAATGGGATTAAATCTGGAGTATCTGAGAGAGTTAGAGCAAAGGAAGGGGTAGCAGTAATGTTAAATGATCAGTTATGGAAGGAGAAAAGAGAATATGAATGTGTAAATTCGAGAATTATGTGGATTAAAGTAAAGGTTGGATGCGAGAAGTGGGTCATAATAAGCGTGTATGCACCTGGAGAAGAGAGGAATGCAGAGGAGAGAGAGAGATTTTGGGAGATGTTAAGTGAATGTATAGGAGCCTTTGAACCAAGTGAGAGAGTAATTGTGGTAGGGGACCTGAATGCTAAAGTAGGAGAAACTTTTAGAGAGGGTGTGGTAGGTAAGTTTGGGGTGCCAGGTGTAAATGATAATGGGAGCCCTTTGATTGAACTTTGTATAGAAAGGGGTTTAGTTATAGGTAATACATATTTTAAGAAAAAGAGGATAAATAAGTATACACGATATGATGTAGGGCGAAATGACAGTAGTTTGTTGGATTATGTATTGGTAGATAAAAGACTGTTGAGTAGACTTCAGGATGTACATGTTTATCGAGGGGCCACAGATATATCAGATCACTTTCTAGTTGTAGCTACACTGAGAGTAAAAGGTAGATGGGATACAAGGAGAATAGAAGCATCAGGGAAGAGAGAGGTGAAGGTTTATAAACTAAAAGAGGAGGCAGTTAGGGTAAGATATAAACAGCTATTGGAGGATAGATGGGCTAATGAGAGCATAGGCAATGGGGTCGAAGAGGTATGGGGTAGGTTTAAAAAATGTAGTGTTAGAGTGTTCAGCAGAAGATTGTGGTTACAGGAGAGTGGGTGCAGGAGGGAAGAGGAGCGATTGGTGGAATGATGATGTAAAGAGAGTAGTAAGGGAGAAAAAGTTAGCATATGAGAAGTTTTTACAAAGTAGAAGTGATGCAAGGAGGGAAGAGTATATGGAGAAAAAGAGAGAGGTTAAGAGAGTGGTGAAGCAATGTAAAAAGAGAGCAAATGAGAGAGTGGGTGAGCTGTTATCAACAAATTTTGTTGAAAATAAGAAAAAGTTTTGGAGTGAGATTAACAAGTTAAGGAAGCCTAGAGAACAAATGGATTTGTCAGTTAAAAATAGGAGAGGAGAGTTATTAAATGGAGAGTTAGAGGTATTGGGAAGATGGAGGGAATATTTTGAGGAATTGTTAAATGTTGATGAAGATAGGGAAGCTGTGATTTCGTGTATAGGGCAAGGAGGAATAACATCTTGTAGGAGTGAGGAAGAGCCAGTTGTGAGTGTGGGGGAAGTTCGTGAGGCAGTAGGTAAAATGAAAGGGGGTAAGGCAGCCGGGATTGATGGGATAAAGATAGAAATGTTAAAAGCAGGTGGGGATATAGTTTTGGAGTGGTTGGTGCAATTATTTAATAAATGTATGGAAGAGGGTAAGGTACCTAGGGATTGGCAGAGAGCATGCATAGTTCCTTTGTATAAAGGCAAAGGGGATAAAAGAGAGTGCAAAAATTATAGGGGGATAAGTCTGTTGAGTGTACCTGGTAAAGTGTATGGTAGAGTTATAATTGAAAGAATTAAGAGTAAGACGGAGAATAGGATAGCAGATGAACAAGGAGGCTTTAGGAAAGGTAGGGGGTGTGTGGACCAGGTGTTTACAGTGAAACATATAAGTGAACAGTATTTAGATAAGGCTAAAGAGGTCTTTGTGGCATTTATGGATTTGGAAAAGGCGTATGACAGGGTGGATAGGGGGGCAATGTGGCAGATGTTGCAAGTGTATGGTGTAGGAGGTAGGTTACTGAAAGCAGTGAAGAGTTTTTACGAGGATAGTGAAGCTCAAGTTAGAGTATGTAGAAAAGAGGGAAATTTTTTCCCAGTAAAAGTAGGCCTTAGACAAGGATGTGTGATGTCACCGTGGTTGTTTAATATATTTATAGATGGGGTTGTAAGAGAAGTAAATGCGAGGGTCTTGGCAAGAGGCGTGGAGTTAAAAGATAAAGAATCACACACAAAGTGGGAGTTGTCACAGCTGCTCTTTGCTGATGACACTGTGCTTTTGGGAGATTCTGAAGAGAAGCTGCAGAGATTGGTGGATGAATTTGGTAGGGTGTGCAAAAGAAGAAAATTAAAGGTGAATACAGGAAAGAGTAAGGTTATGAGGATAACAAAAAGATTAGGTGATGAAAGATTGAATATCAGATTGGAGGGAGAGAGTATGGAGGAGGTGAACGTATTCAGATATTTGGGAGTGGACGTGTCAGCGGATGGGTCTATGAAAGATGAGGTGAATCATAGAATTGATGAGGGAAAAAGAGTGAGTGGTGCACTTAGGAGTCTATGGAGACAAAGAACTTTGTCCTTGGAGGCAAAGAGGGGAATGTATGAGAGTATAGTTTTACCAACGCTCTTATATGGGTGTGAAGCGTGGGTGATGAATGTTGCAGCGAGGAGAAGGCTGGAGGCAGTGGAGATGTCATGTCTGAGGGCAATGTGTGGTGTGAATATAATGCAGAGAATTCGTAGTTTGGAAGTTAGGAGGAGGTGCGGGATTACCAAAACTGTTGTCCAGAGGGCTGAGGAAGGGTTGTTGAGGTGGTTCGGACATGTGGAGAGAATGGAGCGAAACAGAATGACTTCAAGAGTGTATCAGTCTGTAGTGGAAGGAAGGCGGGGTAGGGGTCGGCCTAGGAAGGGTTGGAGGGGGGGGGGTAAAGGAGGTTTTGTGTGCGAGGGGCTTGGACTTCCAGCAGGCATGCGTGAGCGTGTTTGATAGGAGTGAATGGAGACAAATGGTTTTTAATACTTGACGTGCTGTTGGAGTGTGAGCAAAGTAACATTTATGAAGGGATTCAGGGAAACCGGCAGGCCGGACTTGAGTCCTGGAGATGGGAAGTACAGTGCCTGCACTCTGAAGGAGGGGTGTTAATGTTGCAGTTTAAAAACTGTAGTGTAAAGCACCCTTCTGGCAAGACAGTGATGGAGTGAATGATGGTGAAAGTTTTTCTTTTTCGGGCCACCCTGCCTTGGTGGGAATCGGCCAGTGTGATAATAAAAAAAAAATAATACCACATATATTACATAGCTTCCTGCTGGTTTTAGAAGGTTAATACCACATATATTACATAGCTTCCTGCTGGTTTTAGAAGGTTAATACCACATATATTACATAGCTTCCTGCTGGTTTTAGAAGGTTAATACCACATATATTACATAGCTTCCTGCTGGTTTTAGAAGGTTAATACCATACATATATTATGGTAGGAGGTTAATACATATTACATAGCTTCCTGCTGGATTTAGAAAGGTTAATACCTACATATATTACATAGCTTCCTGCTGGAGGAATTTGAGGTTAATACCATATAATTACATAGCTTCCTGCTGGTTTTAGAAGGTTAATACCTACACTATATTACGCACCCTGCCTTTTAGTTACACATTATATTACCTGCTGGTTTTAGAAAGGTTAATACCATATATTATTATATGCTTCCTGCTGGTTTTAGAAGAGTTAATACTTACATATATTACATAGCTTCCTGCTGGTTTTAGAAGGTTAATACCACATATATTACATAGCTTCCTGCTGGTTTTGGTAAGTTAATACCACATTTATTACCCTTACGGTTGAATAATACCACATATATTATATAGCTTCCTGCTGGTTTTAGAGGATTAATACCTACATATATTAGATAGCTTCCTGCTGGTTTTGAATTAAACACATATACTGCTTCCGCACTGGAAAGTTCAATACCACTTATTTATTACATAGCTTCCTGCTGGTTTTAGAAGGTTAATACCACATATATTATTAACAAAGGTTGGTAGGGTTTCAACCACCTTTTACCAATGCTGGTTTTAGAGGAGTTAATGCCACATATTTTATTATAGCTTCCTGCTTGGTTTTAGAAGGTTAATGCCACATATATTACATAGCTTCCTGCTGGTTTTAGAAGGTTAATACCACTGCCACATATGCCTGGTTTTGATATTACACATATATTACATAGCTTCCTGGCTGGTTTTTAGAAGGTTAATACCATTTATTACATAGCTTCCTGCTGGTTTTTGAAGGTTATACACACCCATTACATAGCTTCCTGCTGGGTTTTAGAAGGTTAATGCCACATATATTACATAGCTTCCTGCTGGTTTTAGAAAGGTTAATGCCACATATATTACTATAGCTTCCTGCTGGTTTTAGAAGGTTAATGCCACATATATTACATAGCTTCCTGCTGGTTTTAGAAGGTTAATACCATATATATTATATAGCTTCCTGCTGGTTTTAGAAGGTTAATACCACATATATTACACTAGCCTTCACTTGGTTTTAGAAGGTTAACTACCACATATTATTCATAGCTTCCTGCTGGTTTTGTGAAGGTTAATACCACATATGTTACATAGCTTCCTGCTGGTTTTAGAAGGTTAATACCACATATATTACATAGCTTCCTGCTGGTTTTAGAAGGTTAATACCACATATATTACATAGCTTCCTGCTGGTTTTAGAAGGTTAATACCACATATATTACATAGCTTCCTGCTGGTTTTAGAAGGTTAATACCACATATATTACATAGCTTCCTGCTGGTTTTAGAAGGTTAATACCACATATATTACATAGCTTCCTGCTGGTTTTAGAAGGTTAATACCACATATATTACATAGCTTCCTGCTGGTTTTTTAAGACCACATATATTACATAGCTTCCTGCTGGTTTTAGAAGGTTAATACCACATATATTACATAGCTTCCTGCTGGTTTTAGAAGGTTAATACCACATATATTACATAGCTTCCTGCTGGTTTTAGAAGGTTAATACCACATATATTACATAGCTTCCTGCTGGTTTTAGAAGGTTAATACCACATATATTACATAGCTTCCTGCTGGTTTTAGAAGGTTAATACCACATATATTACATAGCTTCCTGCTGGTTTTTAGAAGGTTAATACCACATATATTACATAGCTTCTGGTTTTAGAAGGTTAATACTGCTGGTTTTAGAAGGTTAATACCACATATATTACATAGCGTCCTGCTGGTTTTAGAAGGTTAATACCACATATATTACATAGCTTCCTGCTGGTTTTAGAAGGTTAATACCACATATAGAAGGTTACATAGCTTCCTGCTGGTTTTAGAAGGTTAATACCACATATATTACATAGCTTCCTGCTGGTTTTAGAAGGTTAATACCACATATATTACATAGCTTCCTGCTGGTTTTAGAAGGTTAATACCACATATATTACATAGCTTCCTGCTGGTTTTAGAAGGTTAATACCACATATATTACATAGCTTCCTGCTGGTTTTAGAAGGTTAATACCACATATATTACATAGCTTCCTGCTGGTTTTAGAAGGTTAATACCACATATACATAGCTTCCTGCTGGTTTTACCACATAGCTTCCTGCTGGTTTTAGAAGGTTAATACCACATATATTACATAGCTTCCTGCTGGTTTTAGAAGGTTAATACCACATATATTACATAGCTTCCTGCTGGTTTTAGAAGGTTGTACCTACATATTGTTACATAGCTTCCTGAATACCACATATATTACATAGCTTCCTGCTGGTTTTTAGAAGGTTAATACCACATATATTACATAGCTTCCTGCTGGTTTTAGAAGGTTAATACCACATATATTACATAGCTTCCTGCTGGTTTTAGAAGGTTAATACCACATTTATTACATAGCTTCCTGCTGGTTTTAGAAGGTTAATACCACATATATTACATAGCTTCCTGCTGGTTTTAGAAGGTTAATACCACATATATTACATAGCTTCCTGCTGGTTTTAGAAGGTTAATACCACATATATTACATAGCTTCCTGCTGGTTTTAGAAGGTTAATACCACATATATTACATAGCTTCCTGCTGGTTTTTAGAAGGTTAATACCACATATATTACATAGCTTCCTGCTGGTTTTAGAAGGTTAATACCACATATATTACATAGCTTCCTGCTGGTTTTAGAAGGTTAATACCACATTTATTACATAGCTTCCTGCTGGTTTTAGAAGGTTAATACCACATTTATTACATAGCTTCCTGCTGGTTTTAGAAGGTTAATACCACATATATTACATAGCTTCCTGCTGGTTTTAGAAGGTTAATACCACATATATTACATAGCTTCCTGCTGGTTTTAGAAGGTTAATACCACATATATTACATAGCTTCCTGCTGGTTTTAGAAGGTTAATACCACATTTATTACATAGCTTCCTGCTGGTTTTAGAAGGTTAATACCACATATATTACATAGCTTCCTGCTGGTTTTAGAAGGTTAATACCACATATATTACATAGCTTCCTGCTGGTTTTAGAAGGTTAATACCACATATATTACATAGCTTCCTGCTGGTTTTAGAAGGTTAATACCACATTTATTACATAGCTTCCTGCTGGTTTTAGAAGGTTAATACCACATATATTACATAGCTTCCTGCTGGTTTTAGAAGGTTAATACCACATATATTACATAGCTTCCTGCTGGTTTTAGAAGGTTAATACCACATTTATTACATAGCTTCCTGCTGGTTTTAGAAGGTTAATACCACATATATTACATAGCTTCCTGCTGGTTTTAGAAGGTTAATACCACATATATTACATAGCTTCCTGCTGGTTTTAGAAGGTTAATACCACATATATTACATAGCTTCCTGCTGGTTTTAGAAGGTTAATACCACATATATTACATAGCTTCCTGCTGGTTTTAGAAGGTTAATACCACATATATTACATAGCTTCCTGCTGGTTTTAGAAGGTTAATACCACATATATTACATAGCTTCCTGCTGGTTTTAGAAGGTTAATACCACATATATTACATAGCTTCCTGCTGGTTTTAGAAGGTTAATACCACATATATTACATAGCTTCCTGCTGGTTTTAGAAGGTTAATACCACATATATTACATAGCTTCCTGCTGGTTTTAGAAGGTTAATACCACATATATTACATAGCTTCCTGCTGGTTTTAGAAGGTTAATACCACATATATTACATAGCTTCCTGCTGGTTTTAGAAGGTTAATACCACATATATTACATAGCTTCCTGCTGGTTTTAGAAGGTTAATACCACATATATTACATAGCTTCCTGCTGGTTTTAGAAGGTTAATACCACATATATTACATAGCTTCCTGCTGGTTTTAGAAGGTTAATACCACATATATTACATAGCTTCCTGCTGGTTTTAGAAGGTTAATACCACATATATTACATAGCTTCCTGCTGGTTTTAGAAGGTTAATACCACATATATTACATAGCTTCCTGCTGGTTTTAGAAGGTTAATACCACATATATTACATAGCTTCCTGCTGGTTTTAGAAGGTTAATACCACATATATTACATAGCTTCCTGCTGGTTTTAGAAGGTTAATACCACATATATTACATAGCTTCCTGCTGGTTTTAGAAGGTTAATACCACATATATTACATAGCTTCCTGCTGGTTTTAGAAGGTTAATACCACATATATTACATAGCTTCCTGCTGGTTTTAGAAGGTTAATACCACATATATTACATAGCTTCCTGCTGGTTTTAGAAGGTTAATACCACATATATTACATAGCTTCCTGCTGGTTTTAGAAGGTTAATACCACATATATTACATAGCTTCCTGCTGGTTTTAGAAGGTTAATACCACATATATTACATAGCTTCCTGCTGGTTTTAGAAGGTTAATACCACATATATTACATAGCTTCCTGCTGGTTTTAGAAGGTTAATACCACATATATTACATAGCTTCCTGCTGGTTTTAGAAGGTTAATACCACATATATTACATAGCTTCCTGCTGGTTTTAGAAGGTTAATACCACATATATTACATAGCTTCCTGCTGGTTTTAGAAGGTTAATACCACATATATTACATAGCTTCCTGCTGGTTTTAGAAGGTTAATACCACATATATTACATAGCTTCCTGCTGGTTTTAGAAGGTTAATACCACATATATTACATAGCTTCCTGCTGGTTTTAGAAGGTTAATACCACATATATTACATAGCTTCCTGCTGGTTTTAGAAGGTTAATACCACATATATTACATAGCTTCCTGCTGGTTTTAGAAGGTTAATACCACATATATTACATAGCTTCCTGCTGGTTTTAGAAGGTTAATACCACATATATTACATAGCTTCCTGCTGGTTTTAGAAGGTTAATACCACATATATTACATAGCTTCCTGCTGGTTTTAGAAGGTTAATACCACATATATTACATAGCTTCCTGCTGGTTTTAGAAGGTTAATACCACATATATTACATAGCTTCCTGCTGGTTTTAGAAGGTTAATACCACATATATTACATAGCTTCCTGCTGGTTTTAGAAGGTTAATACCACATATATTACATAGCTTCCTGCTGGTTTTAGAAGGTTAATACCACATATATTACATAGCTTCCTGCTGGTTTTAGAAGGTTAATACCACATATATTACATAGCTTCCTGCTGGTTTTAGAAGGTTAATACCACATATATTACATAGCTTCCTGCTGGTTTTAGAAGGTTAATACCACATATATTACATAGCTTCCTGCTGGTTTTAGAAGGTTAATACCACATATATTACATAGCTTCCTGCTGGTTTTAGAAGGTTAATACCACATATATTACATAGCTTCCTGCTGGTTTTAGAAGGTTAATACCACATATATTACATAGCTTCCTGCTGGTTTTAGAAGGTTAATACCACATATATTACATAGCTTCCTGCTGGTTTTAGAAGGTTAATACCACATATATTACATAGCTTCCTGCTGGTTTTAGAAGGTTAATACCACATATATTACATAGCTTCCTGCTGGTTTTAGAAGGTTAATACCACATATATTACATAGCTTCCTGCTGGTTTTAGAAGGTTAATACCACATATATTACATAGCTTCCTGCTGGTTTTAGAAGGTTAATACCACATATATTACATAGCTTCCTGCTGGTTTTAGAAGGTTAATACCACATATATTACATAGCTTCCTGCTGGTTTTAGAAGGTTAATACCACATATATTACATAGCTTCCTGCTGGTTTTAGAAGGTTAATACCACATATATTACATAGCTTCCTGCTGGTTTTAGAAGGTTAATACCACATATATTACATAGCTTCCTGCTGGTTTTAGAAGGTTAATACCACATATATTACATAGCTTCCTGCTGGTTTTAGAAGGTTAATACCACATATATTACATAGCTTCCTGCTGGTTTTAGAAGGTTAATACCACATATATTACATAGCTTCCTGCTGGTTTTAGAAGGTTAATACCACATATATTACATAGCTTCCTGCTGGTTTTAGAAGGTTAATACCACATATATTACATAGCTTCCTGCTGGTTTTAGAAGGTTAATACCACATTTATTACATAGCTTCCTGCTGGTTTTAGAAGGTTAATACCACATTTATTACATAGCTTCCTGCTGGTTTTAGAAGGTTAATACCACATATATTACATAGCTTCCTGCTGGTTTTAGAAGGTTAATACCACATATATTACATAGCTTCCTGCTGGTTTTAGAAGGTTAATACCACATTTATTACATAGCTTCCTGCTGGTTTTAGAAGGTTAATACCACATATATTACATAGCTTCCTGCTGGTTTTAGAAGGTTAATACCACATATATTACATAGCTTCCTGCTGGTTTTAGAAGGTTAATACCACATTTATTACATAGCTTCCTGCTGGTTTTAGAAGGTTAATACCACATTTATTACATAGCTTCCTGCTGGTTTTAGAAGGTTAATACCACATATATTACATAGCTTCCTGCTGGTTTTAGAAGGTTAATACCACATATATTACATAGCTTCCTGCTGGTTTTAGAAGGTTAATACCACATATATTACATAGCTTCCTGCTGGTTTTAGAAGGTTAATACCACATATATTACATAGCTTCCTGCTGGTTTTAGAAGGTTAATACCACATATATTACATAGCTTCCTGCTGGTTTTAGAAGGTTAATACCACATTTATTACATAGCTTCCTGCTGGTTTTAGAAGGTTAATACCACATATATTACATAGCTTCCTGCTGGTTTTAGAAGGTTAATACCACATATATTACATAGCTTCCTGCTGGTTTTAGAAGGTTAATACCACATATATTACATAGCTTCCTGCTGGTTTTAGAAGGTTAATACCACATATATTACATAGCTTCCTGCTGGTTTTAGAAGGTTAATACCACATATATTACATAGCTTCCTGCTGGTTTTAGAAGGTTAATACCACATATATTACATAGCTTCCTGCTGGTTTTAGAAGGTTAATACCACATTTATTACATAGCTTCCTGCTGGTTTTAGAAGGTTAATACCACATTTATTACATAGCTTCCTGCTGGTTTTAGAAGGTTAATACCACATATATTACATAGCTTCCTGCTGGTTTTAGAAGGTTAATACCACATTTATTACATAGCTTCCTGCTGGTTTTAGAAGGTTAATACCACATTTATTACATAGCTTCCTGCTGGTTTTAGAAGGTTAATACCACATATATTACATAGTTTCCTGCTGGTTTTAGAAGGTTAATACCACATATATTACATAGCTTCCTGCTGGTTTTAGAAGGTTAATACCACATATATTACATAGCTTCCTGCTGGTTTTAGAAGGTTAATACCACATATATTACATAGCTTCCTGCTGGTTTTAGAAGGTTAATACCACATATATTACATAGCTTCCTGCTGGTTTTAGAAGGTTAATACCACATTTATTACATAGCTTCCTGCTGGTTTTAGAAGGTTAATACCACATTTATTACATAGCTTCCTGCTGGTTTTAGAAGGTTAATACCACATATATTACATAGCTTCCTGCTGGTTTTAGAAGGTTAATACCACATTTATTACATAGCTTCCTGCTGGTTTTAGAAGGTTAATACCACATATATTACATAGCTTCCTGCTGGTTTTAGAAGGTTAATACCACATTTCCTTACCATACCTTCTACCATACCTTCAAGGTAGTAGGTTGGTAGACAGCAACCACCCAGGGAAGTACTACCGTCCTGCCAGATGACTGTGAAACAAAAACCTGTAACTGTTTTGCATGATGGTAGGATTGCTGGTTTCTTTTTCTGTCTCATAAACACGCTAAGATAACAGGGATATCTTGCTACTCCTACTTACACTTTGGTCACACTTCACAGACACGCACATGCATATATATATATACATACATCTAGGTTTTTCTCCTTTTTCTAAATAGCTCTTGTTCTTTTTTATTTCTTCTATTGTCCATGGGGAAGTGGAAAAGAATCTTTCCTCCGTAAGCCATGCGTGTCGTATGAGGCGACTAAAATGCCGGGAGCAATGGGCTAGTAACCCCTTCTCCTGTATACAATTACTAAAAAAGAGAAGAAGAAAAACTTTATAAAACTGGGTTGCTTAAATGTGCGTGGATGTAGTGCGGATGACAAGAAACAGATGATTGCTGATGTTATGAATGAAAAGAAGTTGGATGTCCTGGCCCTAAGCGAAACAAAGCTGAAGGGGGTAGGAGAGTTTCAGTGGGGGGAAATAAATGGGATTAAATCTGGAGTATCTGAGAGAGTTAGAGCAAAGGAAGGGGTAGCAGTAATGTTAAATGATCAGTTATGGAAGGAGAAAAGAGAATATGAATGTGTAAATTCAAGAATTATGTGGATTAAAGTCAAGGTTGGATGCGAGAAGTGGGTCATAATAAGCGTGTATGCACCTGGAGAAGAGAGGAATGCAGAGGAGAGAGAGAGATTTTGGGAGATGTTAAGTGAATGTATAGGAGCCTTTGAACCAAGTGAGAGAGTAATTGTGGTAGGGGACTTGAATGCTAAAGTAGGAGAAACTTTTAGAGAGGGTGTGGTAGGTAAGTTTGGGGTGCCAGGTGTAAAGGATAATGGGAGCCCTTTGATTGAACTTTGTATAGAAAGGGGTTTAGTTATAGGTAATACATATTTTAAGAAAAAGAGGATAAATAAGTATACACGATATGATGTAGGGCGAAATGACAGTAGTTTGTTGGATTATGTATTGGTAGATAAAAGACTGTTGAGTAGACTTCAGGATGTACATGTTTATAGAGGGGCCACAGATATATCAGATCACTTTCTAGTTGTAGCTACACTGAGAGTAAAAGGTAGATGGGATACAAGGAGAATAGAAGCATCAGGGAAGAGAGAGGTGAAGGTTTATAAACTAAAAGAGGAGGCAGTTAGGGTAAGATATAAACAGCTATTGGAGGATAGATGGGCTAATGAGAGCATAGGCAATGGGGTCGAAGAGGTATGGGGTAGGTTTAAAAATGTAGTGTTAGAGTGTTCAGCAGAAGTTTGTGGTTACAGGAAAGTGGGTGCAGGAGGGAAGAGGAGCGATTGGTGGAATGATGATGTAAAGAGAGTAGTAAGGGAGAAAAAGTTAGCATATGAGAAGTTTTTACAAAGTAGAAGTGATGCAAGGAGGGAAGAGTATATGGAGAAAAAGAGAGAAGTTAAGAGAGTGGTGAAGCAATGTAAAAAGAGAGCAAATGAGAGAGTGGGTGAGATGTTATCAACAAATTTTGTTGAAAATAAGAAAAAGTTTTGGAGTGAGATTAACAAGTTAAGAAAGCCTAGAGAACAAATGGATTTGTCAGTTAAAAATAGGAGAGGAGAGTTATTAAATGGAGAGTTAGAGGTATTGGGAAGATGGAAGGAATATTTTGAGGAATTGTTAAATGTTGATGAAGATAGGGAAGCTGTGATTTCGTGTATAGGGCAAGGAGGAATAACATCTTGTAGGAGTGAGGAAGAGCCAGTTGTGAGTGTGGGGGAAGTTCGTGAGGCAGTAGGCAAAATGAAAGGGGGTAAGGCAGCCGGGATTGATGGGATAAAGATAGAAATGTTAAAAGCAGGTGGGGATATAGTTTTGGAGTGGTTGGTGCAATTATTTAATAAATGTATGGAAGAGGGTAAGGTACCTAGGGATTGGCAGAGAGCATGCATAGTTCCTTTGTATAAAGGCAAAGGGGATAAAAGAGAGTGCAAAAATTATAGGGGGATAAGTCTGTTGAGTGTACCTGGTAAAGTGTATGGTAGAGTTATAATTGAAAGAATTAAGAGTAAGACGGAGAATAGGATAGCAGATGAACAAGGAGGCTTTAGGAAAGGTAGGGGGTGTGTGGACCAGGTGTTTACAGTGAAACATATAAGTGAACAGTATTTAGATAAGGCTAAAGAGGTCTTTGTGGCATTTATGGATTTGGAAAAGGCATATGACAGGGTGGATAGGGGGGCAATGTGGCAGATGTTGCAAGTGTATGGTGTAGGAGGTAGGTTACTGAAAGCAGTGAAGAGTTTTTACGAGGATAGTGAGGCTCAAGTTAGAGTATGTAGGAAAGAAGGAAATTTTTTCCCAGTAAAGGTAGGCCTTAGACAAGGATGTGTGATGTCACCGTGGTTGTTTAATATATTTATAGATGGGGTTGTAAGAGAAGTAAATGCGAGGGTCTTGGCAAGAGGCGTGGAGTTAAAAGACAAAGAATCACACACAAAGTGGGAGTTGTCACAGCTGCTCTTTGCTGATGACACTGTGCTCTTGGGAGATTCTGAAGAGAAGTTGCAGAGATTGGTGGATGAATTTGGTAGGGTGTGCAAAAGAAGAAAATTAAAGGTGAATACAGGAAAGAGTAAGGTTATGAGGATAACAAAAAGATTAGGTGATGAAAGATTGAATATCAGATTGGAGGGAGAGAGTATGGAGGAGGTGAATGTATTCAGATATTTGGGAGTGGACGTGTCAGCGGATGGGTCTATGAAAGATGAGGTGAATCATAGAATTGATGAGGGAAAAAGAGTGAGTGGTGCACTTAGGAGTCTGTGGAGACAAAGAACTTTGTCCTTGGAGGCAAAGAGGGGAATGTATGAGAGTATAGTTTTACCAACGCTCTTATATGGGTGTGAAGCGTGGGTGATGAATGTTGCAGCGAGGAGAAGGCTGGAGGCAGTGGAGATGTCATGTCTGAGGGCAATGTGTGGTGTGAATATAATGCAGAGAATTCGTAGTTTGGAAGTTAGGAGGAGGTGCGGGATTACCAAAACTGTTGTCCAGAGGGCTGAGGAAGGGTTGTTGAGGTGGTTCGGACATGTAGAGAGAATGGAGCGAAACAGAATGACTTCAAGAGTGTATCAGTCTGTAGTGGAAGGAAGGCGGGGTAGGGGTCGGCCTAGGAAGGGTTGGAGGGAGGGGGTAAAGGAGGTTTTGTGTGCGAGGGGCTTGGACTTCCAGCAGGCATGCGTGAGCGTGTTTGATAGGAGTGAATGGAGACAAATGGTTTTTAATACTTGACGTGCTGTTGGAGTGTGAGCAAAGTAACATTTATGAAGGGATTCAGGGAAACCGGCAGGCCGGACTTGAGTCCTGGAGATGGGAAGTACAGTGCCTGCACTCTGAAGGAGGGGTGTTAATGTTGCAGTTTAAAAACTGTAGTGTAAAGCACCCTTCTGGCAAGACAGTGATGGAGTGAATGATGGTGAAAGTTTTTCTTTTTCGGGCCACCCTGCCTTGGTGGGAATCGGCCGGTGTGATAATAAAAAAATAATATAACCTTCTACAAATGGAGCATAATAATCACTCCTTATTACTCACACAAGAGGGTGCCAGTTCTACATTATTTTGTGAAAGCCTTTCAATAGCTTCACTAAGTTTAATTTTAGAGATTTTCTGTGGGAGTCTATCCACTATAACTGCTTCGACACGTTTTCTCTCACTGCCCAGGCCGACATTTACATACACAGTGTCGTACAACTGGGCCCTTTGAGCTGACAGAAAACCAGATAATTTGAAATTTGTTGGATCCCCTATTTGCAGTTTCACATCATTAAGGCAACTACGCCTTATGAAAGTTGCGGTTGTAGGGGTCGAGACTCAGCTCCTTGGTCCAGTAATGCAGTTACATTTTTTGATTTACGCCTTTTGTGAGAAATTACAAGCACGAGATTCACTTTTATTTGCATACATGTAATACATGTAATACATGACCACATATGGACCAATATACTAGCCCCCCTTAAATCAGGGATACTAACAGACAGCACTACTGACCACTACCCTACCATCCTCTTAACAAACGTTAGTAAACCACCACTGGAATACAACAAAGTTTCATTTAGACTCCATGACGAGGCCTCAATAAGGAAGTTCACAGCAGACCTAGAGACGGTTGACTGGCCTACAGAATTCTCCAAGGCCAGTGGTATTGACGATTAGACAGACATTTTTCTTAACAAATTACTTAGACTATACAACAAACATTGTCCTATAAAAACGAAACAGATCACGAATAAACGGCTTGGTTGCCCATGGCTAACCAGCAGCATTCTGAAATCCATTGATAAGAAACACCAATATGAAAAGCAATATAGACAGGGCTTAATACACAAAGATATTCTTAAACACTATTCATCAGTTCTCACCAAAGTAATAAAGAAATCCAAACAACTGTACTTCTCCAGCAGATTCACTGACACAAGAGGAGAAATACAAAAAACCTGGAAAACACTCTCTCAGATTCTAGGGACCCACAAACTGAAAAAAAACAAGAATATTGTCCTAACTAAACCTAATGAAACACCACTGCATCCCACTGATACAGCTAACAAGATAAACCAGAGAATCTAATCTTGCCAGTAAAATCCCAGGTACCAACGCCCATGCCGGGAACTACCTAGATGGGAATTTCCCAAATTCCTTCTATCTTGTACCAACTGAGCCCACCGAAGTCACCGAGATTATAAAGTCATTTAAAAATAACTCAGGGAATCTGTCTCATGTCCCACCATTATTGTACAAGCGAGTGGCCCATGTCCTTTCGCATGCTGTCTCATTACTTTTTAACAAGTCACTAGAAACTAGCACCTTCCCGAAACTACTCAAGACAGTAAGGGTTACACCAATACATAAAGGTGGTGACCCTACAGATGTAAACAACTATAGACCAATATCAAACTTACCATTGCTATCCAAAATCTTCGAGAAACTCGTGCACAGGAGACTATATTCATTTATAACGGCACAAAACATACTCAACCCATGCCAATTTGGATTCAGGAAAATAAAAGCACTAATGATGCAATTGCAAAAATGCTAGATCTGCTTTACACAGCATTGGAAAATAAGGAATACCCACTAGGAGTTTTTATTGACCTAAGAAAAGCTTTTGACACAGTAGACCATGGCATCCTACTCCACAAACTTGACCATTATGGTATAAGAGGCCATGCGCTTGCATATTTCAAATCCTACCTTACTAATAGGTATCAGTATGTCACCATTAAAGACACTGCCTCATCAACACTGCCACTTGATACTGCAGTTCCGCAGGGAAGTGTCCTTGGTCCCCTGCTCTTCCTCATTTACATCAATGACCTTCCAAACATATCCCAACACCTGAAACCCATTCTCTTTGCTGACGACACGACTTATGTCATCTCTCACCCTAATCTTACCACCCTCAACACCATTGTTAACGAGGAGCTGCTCAAAATATCGACTTGGATGACAACCAATAAACTTACACTTAACACTGACAAAACCTACTATATTATGTCTGGTAGCAGAGCAGGTGTTGCGCAACTTAACATTAAGATCGACAACACTCTAATTGCCAGACATAATGAGGGCAAATTCCTAGGCCTATACCTCGATAACAACCTTAATTTCAGCACCCATACCTGGAGTTTACCTGGAGAGAGTTCCGGGGGTCAACGCCCCCGCGGCCCATATCAAACACATAACAAAAAAAGTATCCAAAACAGTTGGGATCCTCTCCAAGATACTATACTGCGTGCCGCAAAATGCCCTTCTCACACTATACCATTCACTCATTCATCCATACCTCACCTATGCTATTTGTGCTTGGGGATCAACTGCAGTAACACACCTAAAGCCAATAATAACCCAACAAAAAGCTGCAGTAAGAATAATCACTAAATCCCATCCCTGGCAACACCCTCCCCCTCTCTTCATAGATCTAAACTTACTCCCTGTTCAGAACATCCACACTTACTACTATGCAGTCTACATCTACAGGACCTTAAATTTCAATATTAACCTTGATCTAAAACGCTTTCTTTATAGTTGTGACAGGACCCACAGGCATAACACCAGACACAAACATCTCTACGACATTCCCCGTGTCCGACTAAACCTTTACAAAAATTCAATGTATGTCAAAGGCCCTAAAATCTGGAACACCCTACCTGAAAACTCTAGAACTGCAGACATATTCATCACCTTCAAAACTACTGTTAGAAAACATCTTATCTCCCTGATACACCCCGTCAACTAACTACATAAAAACCACCTGGTGGTTCACACTTACACTCACTCACCCATTTGACTATAAGCACAGAAATACGAATCTTAATCTTAAAATAATGATTCCTAACTAGTCATAAGTTTGCCTGTGATACTCCACGACAGACAACAACAAACATGGCTGCCGCCACAGTCCAAGATAACTCCTTTCCAGTATTTGATGTCAAGAAGATCACCGACCCAGAAATAGTTAAACTCTTTACGATTCAGAACCAAACGATCACCAAACTAACTCAAGAAATGCAGGAACTAAAAGCTAGCAATGCAGATTACCTCAACAAGATCACTGCTCTTGAACATAAACTAGACACTCTGGAACAACAAAGCAACACCCACACCCAGTCCCTAGACACCATCAACACTCTAAAAGACCAAGTCACCCTACTTACTACCAACATTACAGAGGAAAGATCAAGAGTGGACCAACAACT
The DNA here is from genome assembly GCF_038502225.1 of Cherax quadricarinatus. NCBI lineage: Eukaryota > Metazoa > Arthropoda > Malacostraca > Decapoda > Parastacidae > Cherax > Cherax quadricarinatus. The sequence continues at coordinate 19,207,647 of NC_091293.1, read as the reverse complement.
TGCCACTGTCATAACCAACTTCCAAGACCATAATGACCAACAGCAGCTATCTGACGCTGTTGTAATTAACAGCAAACATCTCCCAGCCACAGTCACCCAAGAGACCTGCATGGAGACCACCCTACAGCTTATCAAGGACCACCTTCGCCTTAACATACGTAGTGACGACCTAAAGGATTGCAAACTGATGGGCTACCAAGCAGGTAAAAAAACAGTGCTGTTAAAATTCCAAACTAGCCTACAAAGAAACAACCTACTAAAAACATCTATTTCTATGAAAACTGATGTTTACGTCAATGAGTGCCTTACCAAAACAAGACAAAACCTTCTTTATCGGCTAAGAAAATTACGCTATGCCCAAAAAATCCACCAGTGCTTTGTGAGGAATGGAAAAATCGCAGTTAGGAAACAGCCCACTGGGAAGAGATACTTCATCTCTACAGAACATGACCTTAAAACATTCCTAAGTGAGGCTGGACTAACAGAATCAGAGTAAAGTGCAGATAATACCCACAGTCCACAGTTAGTGTTATATTGTCATAAATTTGTGCCCCCCTAAAATTCTAATACCCCAACTACTTTTGATTGTCATTGATGTATTCAACGACCATTCTACCTCATAGTCTTAATTTTTTTATATATTTTATTTAAAACCAACAAATAGACAATAGACAAAAGGAAAAACCATAAAGATGACAATATATGAACAATAACTGAAAAAACGTTACATTAGATATTGAAACATTAACGAATAACATAACAATATAACAAATATGACCACTATAACCTACATATAAAATCAGATACCGAAGCTTAAAACTGTCCTATACTAGCTACATGTGGATAAGTTAACTTTCGCAAAAACATGCAAACCTATATTAACTCTTCCTCAAATTAATCATCCTTGCTCTTAATTTACACTAGAATAATAAAATACAAGTATACTTTCATTATTTCGTTACAGACTAAATTCCTTCTGCTCAGAGCACGGAAAGAAATATAGGATAATTAACCACTGATGTCAAGAACACATCCAAGCGAAACCTACACCGACCATACAGGTCCATGAGAACTGCACGGTCCGCGCAGCTGCTCACCCAGGTGTGCACATGTACATTACACATCGTACCTACAATTAGATTTAGCTCAACATTTTTCAATAATGCCATACGTAGAAACATTCTACCCAATTCGCATAATAAAGAGCCGTTTGAATCAAAGAACATTCCACAATTATCATAAATTTACCCTAACTTAAGCCTAGTATTCCATCTGTATTATAAATGTCTAATCAACACGAAAATTTTACCACATACCTCTAACCATATTTGTTGGTGTACATGATACAACCTTGTATTACCATAAAGAAAAAAAAAAACAATAAAAAAGGAAAACCCACTCTTCACCTTTAAAATCAGACTTCAATTTACCATTCATGTTCATACATATAAATAAGTATATAAAGTATATTGTCTAATTGAACACAATCACTTCCAACGTCAGTTATAATATTACGTCAACTCAACCACGAATAACTTCATCCATTCTTACAACTTCAAGGTTCGTAAAACTCTTAAACTACATACATAGTATTACCACCATCTAGACAAATTAAAAAGAAAAACAATACTCAAATATATCAAAACAAACTATGCTTCTATTGGCACCAAATCAATTGTGCTTACAAAAATACATTGTAAATTAAACTGAAACATAAAAAGCCCTTTTATGTATTGAATATCATTGAAAATGTTCATGAGAAAAACCATTAAAGGTATATACAAGAAAGTAAACATACATACACATATACATACATATATACATATACATATATACATATACACATATACATATATATATATACATATACATATACACACATATATATACATATATATACATACATACACATACACATATTTACATACATACACACACATACACATGTATATACATACACACATACACATACATAGTTATAAGTCGATAATTCCAAATATAACTGTATTGTACTTGAAACACTCAGAACAAATAATGTTAAAATTGCACCCCAGACATACCTCATATAACATTCATCAAACTCATCATGCTACCGCCCATTCTAGGAAACCAGCCCATTTCATCCCCCTTACCTGCCTTTCAACTCCCGTAAATCCCGTAATGTGAAATTCCTATAACCCTCACTTAAATCCTTTTCCCATCTCCCCCCCATACACCTCCTTATTTCTACACTTTGTCCTATAAAAAGTTGCTGTTAACGCATTAATTCTTTCACACACGTTCGCTCCTCTCATAGCCCAAGACATATAAATATAATCTGTAATTATATACCCTACCGCATTCTCTACCATCTGATTCACCCCACCTATGTCTAAGCTTAAAACCCTCAACACCTGCAAACCCCCCCCTCCCACTTTAAAACCCTCAACACCTGCAAACCCCCCCCTCCCACTTTAAAACCCTCAACACCTGCAAACCCCCCCCCCTCCCACTAACCTTATTACCTTACCCAACCAAACCCTTATTAGTTCAATACATTCGCAAAAATACACTATATGGAAAACAGTCTCCAATCCACCACAAGCCTTGCATATCCCATCCTCCCGTATTCTCTTATGGAATAAAACCATTCCAGACGGTAAGATCCCATGTAAAAATCTATACATAACTTCTCGTACTTTAGGTTTTAAACGTAATTTGTTCAAACGCCCCCAGATATTACGCCAATCATACATCGGATAAACCCCTTCTACCACTGCTACCACTGCCTTACCTTCCACCCCATCAAGGTTTCCCAATTTAATATGTGAACGATCGCTCGTGTTTATGATGACCCGTAACATTGCCTCACCTATTATGAACTCCCTACCCACCCACCACCGTTGCATATCCTGTCGTATCTTATGAAGTCCGCCTTCCCTCGCCCCCCCCTCCCGCTTATAACTACGTTTCAAATACACACTCATAATCCTCCTTTCAACAGCTATAAGACCCAGCCCTCCTCGGCCAACCGGGAGTGTGACAACCGCTCTACCTAACCATTCAACATCAACCTTGGCTTACTAGATGATCAGCCTGTAACCGATTTCATCAACAATGTGAACAACACACTTCTCATACCAACAATAACTAAACCAACCAGGCTCACTGAGACAAGTGCAACCATAATAGACCACATATGGACCAATATACTAGCCCCCGTTAAATCAGGGATAATCACAGATAGCACTACAGACCACTACCCTACCTTCCTCCTGACAAACATTAGTAAACCACCACTTGAATACAACAAAGTCTCATTTAGACTCCATGACGAGGCCTCAGTAAGAAAGTTCACAGCTGACCTAGAGACTGTTGATTGGCCTACAGAATTCTCCAAGGCCAATGGTATTGATGACTGGACAGACATTTTTCTTAACAAATTACTTAGACTATACAACAAACATTGTCCTATAAAAACAAAACAGATCACAAACAAACGGCTTGGTTGCCCATGGCTAACCAGCACCATTCTGAAATCCATTGACAAGAAACACCAATATGAAAAGCAATATAGACAGGGCTTAATATACAAAGATACTCTTAAACACTATTCATCAGCTCTCACCAAAGTAATAAAAAAAGCCAAACAACTATACTACTCCAGTAGATTCACAGACACTAGAGGAGATATAAAAAAGACCTGGAAAACACTCTCTCAGATTCTAGGGACCCACAAACTGAGAAAAACCAAGAATATTGTCCTAACTAAACCTAATGAAACACCACTACATCCCACTGACACAGCTAACAAGATAAACGACTTCTTCTCAAACATAGGATCTAATCTCGCCAGTAAAATCCCACATACCAATGCCCATGCCGGGGACTACCTAGATGGAAATTTCCCTAATTCCTTCTATCTTGCACCAACTGAGCCCACGGAAGTCATTGAGATCATAAAGTCACTTAAAAATAACTCGGGGAATCTGTCTCATGTCCCACCACTACTGTACAAGCGAGCGGCCCATGTCCTTTCGCATGCTATTTCATTACATTTTAACAAGTCACTAGAGACTACCACCTTCCCGAAACTACTCAAGATGGCAAGGGTTACACCAATACATAAAGGTGGTGACCCTACAGACTTAAACAACTATAGGCCAATATCTAACTTACCATTGCTATCCAAAATCTTTGAGAAACTCGTGCACAGGAGACTGTATTCATTTATAACGGCTCAAAACATACTCAACCCCTGCCAGTTTGGATTCAGGAAAAATAAAAGCACTAATGATGCAATCATAAAAATGCTAGATCTGCTTTACACAGCATTGGAAAATAAGGAATATCCACTAGGAATTTTTATTGACCTAAGAAAAGCTTTTGACACAGTAGACCACGACATCCTACTCCACAAACTTGATCACTACGGTATAAGAGGCCATGCGCTTGCTTATTTCAAATCTTACCTTACTAATAGGTATCAGTACGTCACCATTAAAGACACAGCATCAGCAACACGGCCACTTGATACTGGAGTACCGCAGGGAAGTGTCCTTGGTCCCCTGCTCTTCCTCATATACATCAATGACCTTCCAAACGTATCCCAACACCTGAAACCCATTCTCTTTGCTGATGACACGACTTATGTCATCTCTCACCCTAATCTTGCCACCCTCAACACCAGTGTGAATGAGGAGCTGATTAAAATATCGACTTGGATGACAGCCAATAAACTTACGCTTAACACTGACAAAACCTACTATATTATGTTTGGTAGCAGAGCAGGAGATGCACAAATTAACATTAAGATTGACAACACTCTAATTACCAGAAATAATGGGGGAAAATTCCTAGGCTTATACCTTGACAACAACCTGAATTTCAGCACCCATATCCAGCATATAGCCAAAAAAAGTATCCAAAACGGTTGGGATCCTCTCCAAGATACGATACTACGTGCCGCAAAATGCCCTTCTCACACTATACCACTCACTTATTTATCCATACCTCACCTATGCTATTTGTGCTTGGGGATCAACTGCAGCAATACACCTAAAGCCAATAATAACCCAACAAAAAGCTGCAGTAAGAATAATCACTAAATCCCATCCCTGGCAACACCCCCCCCACTCTTCATAGATCTAAACTTACTCCCAGTTCAGTACATCCACACTTACTACTGTGCAATCTATATCTACAGGGCCTTAAATTCTAATATCAACCTTGACCTAAAACGCTTTCTTGATAGTTGTGACAGAACCCACAGGCATAACACCAGACACAAACATCTCTACGACATTCCCCGTGTCTGACTAAACCTTTACAAAAATTCAATGTATGTCAAAGGCCCTAAAATCTGGAATACCCTACCTGAGAACTCTAGAACTGCAGACACATTCATCACCTTCAAAACTACCATTAGAAAACATCTTATCTCCCTGATACACCCCGTCAACTAACTACACGAATACCACCTGGTGGTTCACACTTACACTCACTCACTCATTTGACCATAAACAGAAATATTAATCTCAGTCTTAAAATAATGAATCCTGTGATACTCCAATACTGAAACTATGTACTGTGCCAAAACAAAAGCATTCACATTGCTAAACTCACAAACTAGTATTTAGTCACTTAGCCATAATACCAACTTACCTCATAATTTGTAATATTTTACAATTAAGAATAAAACTAAGTATGCCCGAAATGCCTAGCCATGCTAAGCGTTCTAGTGGTACACTCTGTAATCACAATTTTACTACATGTAAACCAAACAATAACCAAATTTCTGTAAACTCAGCATTGTAATCCTTATAGAGAATAAACTTTGAATTTGAATTTGAATTTGAATTTGAATTCGCTTCCAGTAACCCAAATGAATCTAAAAACGCGCTTTTGTAACCTTTGTATCTCACTACGAAGTATCGGATATATTGCTGCTACATGCCAAAGTTTACTATATAATAGGACATTCGTTGTAATTACTCTTTGATGCAAAGTTAAGTGTGCAGCTCGTAAACCACTGATGCTCTTCAGTACACCATCTACAATACGCACTGAATTTATTTGTTGTGCTAACTTGATATCACTTACATAAACGATCCCACATATCAGTAATTGGTCCACCTTTTTCCACCTTTCAACTATTTCACATTCCTCACTTAACCTATCCCCAAGATCCATATACTTCGTATTCTCCTTATTAATTGACATGCCAGAAGCCTTTTCAAAAACGTTTACTAACTTTTCCACCCGAGGCAAATCCCTGTTACCACTTACTAAAATCGTTGTGTCATCAACATATCCAACAATACCAGCCCCCCCACCCCCCACCCCTTTCGTCACAAACCCCATTTGCTGCCAATAAGACCCTAATTCCTCTATAAAAGGGATCCTGTAAACACGCAAAAAATATTTGTGAAAGGGGACAACCTTGACATAGACCCCTTCTCATCTGAATTTGTTCTCCTAACCTTCCATTTACCTGCACCCGCAAGGATGCATCTTGATACATTAATTTGGCCCATGATATAATTTCCTCTCCAAACCCCTGCCATCTCATAATCTTCCATAACGCTTCCCTTTCTACACTATCATATGCTGCCTCCCAATCTATAGCCAACACCCCCCCTCCCAATTTTACTCTTTCTTCAATAAAACTTCTAATCAACCCATGCCCGTCATACATAGATCTTCCCGGTACCCCATATTGTCCCTTATCAATCACTTTACCCAGGACCTTTTTTATTCTGTTAGCTAAAATTCTTGCAAAAATCTTATAATCACCACACAATAACGAAATAGCACGATAGTCTTTGACTGTTAATGGCTCACCTTTAGGCACTAGAACGACCACAGCCATCCGTTGCTGTGCCCCTAAAACCCGATCCCGCTTAAGGATATTGAATAATCTTACCAAAAACCCTTTTAAAACGCTCCAATTTTGAAGATAAAAGTCACTGGGCAACCCATCAATTCCTGGTGCCTTGGAAATAAATGGTATAAAATACCGACACAATGGAAATATAAACACATATGCAGTATAATGTGATCCTTTATTGACTACGTTTCGCCCACACAGTGGGCTTTTTCAAGTCACAAACAGAACTACCTGGGGTGGAAGGAACGCGAGTATTTATAGTCAGGTTCAGAATGCTGAGGTCAGGTGGAGAATGCTGCATCTGATGATGTACCGAGTGGGGTTATCCAAGTTATTCCAAGCTACCCAAGATTTTAGACACATGTTCAGTTGTAATTACACACCGGACACACCAGAGCACTGCTTACTCACGATGCATTACTCTAACAGAGTAAAGATCAAACCAGCGAGTGGCACAACCAATGAGTCGTCCAAACTAGCACTTGCAGCTGTCGTTAGTGGCAGGCTGCAAGTCAAATGTAATGCGATTTTATCGCTCAAAGAGGCCTTTGTTGTCGTCTGTACAGACGACACAGAGGCTGAGAAACTACTTACCATCACTGCTACTACCACTCTACGAGACCAGGGATTTCTTGTCTTGACTTCCCCAGCACTGAGGGCCAGGAGAACTGTGTTCCTCAAGCGACTCGACAACCTTATCACTGTACAGGCCACTGAAGAAATCAAGTCATCTATCGAAGCAAAGAACCCTTGGGCCAAGGTGGACTTCATTACTAAAATACCCAATGCTTCATCCATGCTGAAGGTCACCTTCAGTGACGTCAACATGGCAGCCAGAGCTCTCGCTGAGGGCCTGGCTATTCACTACTTTCACATCAACCCAGCCTTCATCGAAGCAGAGAAATTCCAACATATCTCACAGTGCTATAATTGTTACTCATACTTACACACCACAAATGATTGTCCTACCAAGGACAAGAAGTTCTGCTCCACCTGTGGCCGTGAGGGTCATGACTTCAAGAATTGCACTACTGCTTCACCACCTAAATGCTTGAACTGCAAGAATGACCACCATACTCTTGCTGCCAGGTGCCCTACCAGAAGAGACATACTCAAGAAACAACAACAACAACAAAAGAAACCCAACCCACAAGCAACCACATATTCTGCTATCGCCAAGCTTCAAGCAGACACTACCAAGATACTACATGCCACGCAAGCTGCTCCCACCACTACCCTGCCAGCACCTACTGCCTACTCCACCAAGATTCTTTGTTGCATTATGTATGCTCATGTACAGAATGCAGCTGAGCCTGGTTCCTTCAACACCACCATCAATGAACTTTTCAAACTAAATAATATGCCTGGCCTTACATTCCCTGCATCACCACCTTCCACTGAGATCCTAAAATCTACTGCAAATATTACCAGCATCACCTCTGCTCCACCGCTGTCACAACCTCCACTAGACACAGAGATGGACCAATCAGAGACCACTGAGACGTCGGCAAACCCCACCAATGAGAGTCCACTACCGCTTGCATCCACTGCTAGAGCAACTGACCAGTCGGAAATCTCGCCTTCACCAGTTCAGCCACCAGCCAAGAAAGCAAAAACACAAGAAACTGCGGATGCACCTCACGGTGCCACTGACACTGCTGCACCACAACAAGTCCGATATCTGAAGGGTGTATATTTCTACACAACCAAGCAGTATAAGAACACAATGCTGTCTTCAGAAATCCATCAGCACCTCCAGGACGGAACAGTCAAGTATACCTACGACCAAACTGTTGCATACACCACTGCGGACATGACCAGACTACTCACTGCCAACACCCAACACCTTGTGGAAGTCGAGTACACCTCAAAGAGGAAATTCAGGATGCTTCAGAATGGGGACCTTGAAGACGGTACCCTCGTCTAGCACGACTATCCATGACCATTCACCATGAAGATAAGTTTACCCAGCACTTTGCTGTCCGCTAAAGCTGGGGTGTAGCTCCAATCGACCCTGTAACTGCTGCCTCTGCCCGACTGCGCTACTCTTTGGGGAAGTCAGCGCAAGATAGAAGAAGACGACACCCTCCAACCGGAGGGCCAAGAAAGAAGAAAGAAGATGATGATCGTCACCCCCCCACCCGGGGGGCAACTGCCGGGTCACCATCTGGAGAAGACCTGGGCCGGAAGTACCAGCGAATCAACATGAATGAAAATGAACACCAACACACGACACTCCACACAGGAGAGCACAGCGCTAGCACGATCGACACCATGCGTTGCCCTTCTAGGGCAGGGTTGGTGCCAGAGCCCGAGTTTGTAGCTCACAAGATGAGGGGGGTACTTGTGCCTCCTCCCATGGGAGACTTAGGTCTCAGACACTCCCTAGACAGGGAGCCAGTGCCGGGCCACCACTTGGAAGGGGGCCTGGGCCGGGAGAATACCGGCGAATCTTTAACAACAACAACAAGATTTTAGACTCTATAACCCCACTCGGTACATCATCAGATGCAGCATTCTCCACCTGACCTCAGCATTCTGAACCTCACTATAAATACTCGCATTCCTTCCACCCCAGGTAGTTCTGTTTGTGACTTGAAAAAGCCCACTGTGTGGGCGAAACGTAGTCAATAAAGGATCACATTATACTGCATATGTGTTTATATTTCCTGGTGCCTTACCTAATTGTGCCCCGGATAAAGCTTCCCATGTCTCACACTCCGTTATCGGGCCTTCCAAAACGAATCGATCATGCTCTGTCAACTCACACTGCACAAACCTTCCAATTGACTGTAATGCTATTTCACTTATTCCCACACTTTGCGTTTTCAACTTAACCCAAGCATCAATATACCCACTCATACCCTCAGTCGTCGTCAACACCTGGTCCACTTTATACCCTTGCATACCTACCTGAACATTCAACCCCATTAACTCCATTGCCTTGCGACGTGTGTTGACCCCACAACACACACGCCGACGGCCGATCTCCCCACAAAGCCTCCTCAATCCCGCCCTTAAGCCTTTCCCCATCAAACCTCTCATTTTGTAAATTCCGGATATTTTCCTTCAAACTTTCAATTTCAATAACAGGATAATTAGCATTAATTTGTGCATAACATTCGCGCAACTGCCCCTCTAAATATTTTTGAAAACCGTATTGTAACTGATTATATCTCGTCCCTCGATTAATATAATATTCCTTAATACGTTTTTTAGCTATCGTTTCCCACCAATTAACCATGGCAACATCCCCTGGTGCTTCTACCACTAAACGATCCCACATATGTCCAAAAGACAAAAGACTATCCTCTTCCTTTAATAAATTTACATTCAATTTCCAAAATGATGGACCCCTCAGAGGCACACCCTCAATATCCACATCTATTACAACTCCTCTATGATCCAAAAAAACCACATCTATCACATCTATCACATTAAATCTTCATCAGAGTACAAAAATTCTGGCCACAAAATAGAGCGAAACACCAACATCAAAGACCTGGGAGTGATCATGTCGGAGGATCTCACCTTCAAGGACCATAACATTGTATCAATCGCATCTGCTAGAAAAATGACAGGATGGATAATGAGAACCTTCAAAACTAGGGAGGCCAAGCCCATGATGACACTCTTCAGGTCACTTGTTCTATCTAGGCTGGAATATTGCTGCACACTAACAGCACCTTTCAAGGCAGGTGAAATTGCCGACCTAGAAAATGTACAGAGAACTTTCACGGCACGCATAACGGAGATAAAACACTTCAATTATTGGGAGCGCTTGAGGTTCCTAAACCTGTATTCCCTGGAACGCAGGAGGGAGAGATACATGATTATATACACCTGGAAAATCCTAGAGGGACTAGTACCGAACTTGCACACGAAAATCACCCACTACGAAAGCAAAAGACTTGGCAGACGATGCACCATCCCCCCAATGAAAAGCAGGGGTGTCACTAGCACGTTAAGAGACCATACAATAAGTGTCAGGGGCCCGAGACTGTTCAACTGCCTCCCAGCACACATAAGGGGGATTACCAACAGACCCCTGGCAGTCTTCAAGCTGGCACTGGACAAGCACCTAAAGTCAGTTCCGGATCAGCCAGGCTGTGGCTCGTATGTTGGTTTGCGTGCAGCCAGCAGCAACAGCCTGGTTGATCAGGCTCTGATCCACCAGGAGGCCTGGTCTCAGACCGGGCCGCGGGGGCGATGACCCCCGGAACTCTCTCCAGGTAAACTCCAGGTTCACCCTTCGCACAGTAACCGCACAAGGCACGTACATTCGGTCCAACCTCGCCGCATAACCTAGTTTAATGAAGGTATGCTCTACCATCCCTCCCCCCCCACACACATCCTTTAACCCCACCCCGGTCAATATATCCCCCAATATACCCAAACACCCCGCACCTCTAGGCTCCACATCTTTACGACGTATCACGCAATTCCAATCTCCGCCTATTATTGCAACATTTGGTAAACCACGTAAAAAATAGACCAGTACGTCCTGAACAAATTTAGTTTTAATACTCACGTCACCCTCAGCCGGGCCATATACACATACTAAACTAATGGGAACCCTACCCCAGGTTCCATCCACTCTAATTACCCTCCCCTCCCCCCTTCACTACGCCTTATTATAAACGGGCTAGTTTCCTTTACCAAAATGGCAGCCCCACCTTTCAAACGTGTCGCATGTTCCATGTACACATTATAACCACTCATATCCAACTTATAACCAGGCCTAAAATTATGTTCCTGTAAGAATACCACATCCACACCAAGTCGCACCAAATACTTATTAAACCACTTAAGCTTCCTCTCAGCTCTCAACCCGTTAATATTTATAGTAAAACACTTGAATTCAACAAATGGGTTTTCCTTTTGTCCCCGGCATTGACTTTACCCCAGTTCGTTTTGCAGCACCTCTGTCCCTCCCCCCTTTATTGGGAATCACCTTTGCAATCCCTTGATCCTTGGGTTCACCATTCCCTCTCTTCTGTACCTCCACCCAAGACTTTTTCCCAGGGTGTTGGGCAGGAGTGAGCACATCATCAGAATCCGATGATGCTGCAGTCCTCTTTCGTGTCCCGCCCTCCACCTGCATTTTGACATCTGAAGCACTGTCCTGATGCACCTCCACCTCTACTGCATACACCTTCAATCCTTTAGACTCTCTCATCGACAAACCGTCATCTCCTGCCATACCTTCATTCACAGCCGTCCCCAGAACTAAGCCTGGGTCTTCCGCCTGATCTAGGACCGATTCCTCTAACAAGTCATCCAACGCCTTTACCAAAGACGCCGCCACTTCTTCACCCATATTAGGTAGTCTCTCCTCAAAAACCTTATGTATGTCCAATGACTGAGATTCTCCTTGTAGCGTTACAACTGGCGATTCGAGCTCCTTTTCTTTGTCCACATCCTCCCTCCATGACAACCGTTGTTGGGGCGGTGTAGCAAGAGACTGTTCTCGCTCATCGCCTACCTCACCCATTGGCTGCTGTTGCTGCTGTTGCCATTGCTGTTGTGCCGGGTACCCACTTCGTTTCCCACACTGCGCCGCGATGTGGTCATATGACCCACATAGCCGACATGTACGTTGTTGCCCTGCATACGTTCAACACAACATATGAAGGAATAGGGTGTCGAAGAGCCATTTTAACAGTATATGTACCTTCCAGCGCACCTGCATATGGTCCAGTTGCCCATCTCCCTGCTGTGGCTACATGAACCGTCCCATAAGTACGCAGTTCACTGGTAATTTCAAAATCAGTCGCCTCAAAAGGCACATTCCTTATTTTCACCCAAGTGTAATGTCGAGATACATCATGGAGTCTCACCGACACAGCTGTATTAACCGGTATGATGGTCTCCTGATACTTGTCGACCACCGCCTCGTAGACTCGTGCAGACGTCATTTTAACGAAGATTCTTGTCGTTCCATTGAGTGTGACACCACTTATCTCCTCATTTGCTATACCATAGGTATCGCGAATGATCGCTGGTAATAATAAATCCATGTTGGATCCCGTGACAGCACCACTGATCATCTCAATGCAGACAGTGTTGATTCTTCTGCTATTCAGCGCCATGTTGGAGAAAATAAAGTTTCCACCAACCGACGCTAGGGGCAGCTCAATCAGGTAAACTGCACAAAAACAAACTCAAACAGGAGTGTCTGCACAGCTCGTCCACACGGCTCGGAGGCGATGAGGACAATGACATAGTCTTAATTGTGTTTAATATCTACAGAATCTATCTCCTTTTTTTCAACTTACTGCATCACTGTTTTATCTTATTTTATTATAAACTAGTCATAACTTGTGCTCAATAATTCTACCTCACTTTAAGAAATACTCAATTGCCCAATTTTATTCTAAAATCTCTATTATTGCCCAATTTTGCTTTAAACTATATTGATCAAACTTATTGTAAACTTCTTTTATTGACCATTTTTATTCTATACTTTTTTAAACTAGTATTTTCAACTACAACTTTTATATTATCCTGTCTACCATCTTACTAGCATATTATAACCAAGTCATTGCCATTTTTATTTTTATCATTCTTTTTATTATTGTTTTGCTACCTTAACTTGTGTATTTTATCCTGTCAATTTAAATCTAGTTATACTCTAATTCTTGTAAACAACTTATATAAGACCTTAGTGCAATTACAATTGAGAGTCTTGTGCCTTTTTTATATTATTAGATTAAACTCAGTTGTACTATAGCTCATTCTAGCTCAATACATAGTCAATACCAAATTCACTATATTAGACCATAGTGCAATTACTAGTGAGAGACTGGTGCTATTTTTAATTTGTATTTTTATATTATTAGATTAAACCTAGTTGTACTATAGCTCATTCTAGCTCAAAACATAGACTCCACAAAAGTCATTATATTAGACCTTAGTGCAATTACAAGTGAGAGTCTTGTTCTATTTTTAATTTGTATTTTTATATTACTAATTTAAACCTAGTTGTACTTTAGTTAATTCCAGCACAACACATAGACAACATCAACTTCATTATGTGTAGTAGTGACTATACTCTATATGACCAAAATACTCTAGCTATATACTTATCCAAACTTCTCACCACTACAGATATCAGTACTAGAACTCAACACACAACTCAGGATATAAATAACCATAATTTAAACCTAGAAGATGATTGATCACGTTGATCCTGATCTAAACCTCCATAATCTGACACCCAATCAAAACCTATTGGAAAGTAACTGCCTTTATTACACAGCATCACAAGCCAGCACTATCCTAAACAATGCTAAAAGTCTATCAGTACTTAACTACAACATCAGGTCCTTAAGCAAACACTATGATGACCTCCTGGCACTCCTTGAATCACTAAAGACACCTTTCTCCTGCATTATTCTTACTGAGACCTGGCTTAAACCGGACACAATAGATATCTACCCTCTACCAGGATACACAGCAATTCACAACTGCAGACCAAACCAAGTTGGGGGTGGTATTGCAATCTAGTCTAACCAATTATCTTGTATTCAATTCAATTCAATTCAATTCAAAGTTTATTCTCTATAAGGATTACAATGCTGAGTTTACAGAATTTGGTTATTGTGTGGTTTACATGTAGTAAAATAATAATTACAGAGTGTACCGCTAGAACACCTAGCATGGCTAGGCATTTCGGGCAGACTTATATTAAATCTTAAGTTTAAAATATTACAAAATTATGAGGTAAGTTGGTATTATGGCTAAGTGACTAAATACTAGTTGTGAGTTTAGCAATGTGAATGCTTTTGTTTTGGCACTATACACAGTTTCAGTATTGGAGTATCACAGGCCAACTTATGACTAGTTAAGATTCATTATTTTGAGATTGAGATTGATATTTCTGTTTATGGTCAAATGGGTGAGTGAGTGTAAGTGTGAACCACCAGGTTGTATTCGTATTATTAGTTGACAGGGTGTTTCAGGGAGATAAGATGTTTTCTGATGGTAGTTTTGAAGGTGATGAATGTGTCTACAGTTTTGGAATTTTCAGGTAGGGTGTTCCAGATTTTAGGGCCTTTGACATACATTGAATTTTTGTAAAGGTTTAGTCGGACACAGGGAATGTCATAGAGATGTTTGTGTCTGGTGTTGTGCCTCTGGGTTCTGTCACAACTATCAAGAAAGCGTTTTAGGTCAAAGTTAATATTGGAATTTAAGGTCCTGTAGATGTAGATTGCACAGTAGTAAGTGTGGATGTACTGAACAGGGAGTAAGTTTAGATCTATGAAGAGTGGGGGGGTGTGTTGCCAGGGATGGGATTTAGTGATTATTCTTACTGCGGCTTTTTGTTGGGTTATTATTGGCTTTAGGTGTGTTGCTGCAGTTGAACCCCAAGCACAGATAGCATAGGTGAGGTATGGATATATAAGTGAATGGTATAGTGTGAGAAGGGCATTTTGCGGCA
Source organism: Cherax quadricarinatus (assembly GCF_038502225.1). Classification (NCBI taxonomy): domain Eukaryota; kingdom Metazoa; phylum Arthropoda; class Malacostraca; order Decapoda; family Parastacidae; genus Cherax; species Cherax quadricarinatus. The sequence continues at coordinate 19,192,333 of NC_091293.1, read as the reverse complement.
CGTAGTATCGTATCTTGGAGAGGATCCCAACCGTTTTGGATACTTTATTGGTTATGTGTTGGATATGGGTGCTGAAGTTCAGGTTGTTGTCGAGGTATAGGCCTAGGAATTTGCCCTCATTATGCCTGGCAATTAGAGTGTTGTCGATCTTAATGTTAATTTGCGCATCTCCTGCTCTGCTACCAAACATGATGTAGTAGGTTTTGTCAACGTTAAGCGTAAGTTTATTGGCTGTCATCCAAGTCGATATTTTGATCAGCTCCTCATTAACAATGGTGTTGAGGGTGGCAAGATTAGGGTGAGAGATGACATAAGTCGTGTCGTCAGCAAAGAGAATGGGGTTCAGGTGTCGATATACGTTTGGAAGATCATTGATGTATATGAGGAAGAGCAGGGGACCAAGGACACTTCCCTGCGGAACTCCAGTATCAAGTGGCTGTGTTGTTGATGCTGTGTCTTTAATGGTGACATACTGATACCTATTAGTAAGGTAAGATTTGAAATATGCAAGCGCATGGCCACTTATACCATAATGGTCAAGTTTGTGGAGTAGGATGCCGTGGTCTACTGTGTCAAAAGCTTTTCTTAGGTCAATAAAAATTCCTAGTGGATATTCCTTATTTTCCAATGCTGTGTAAAGCAGATCTAGCATTTTTATGATTGCATCGTTAGTGCTTTTATTTTTCCTGAATCCAAATTGGCTGGGGTTGAGTATGTTTTGTGACGTTATAAATGAATACAGTCTCCTGTGCACGAGTTTCTCAAAGATTTTGGATAGCAATGGTAAGTTTGATATTGGCCTATAGTTGTTTAAATCTGTAGGGTCACCACCTTTATGTATTGGTGTAACCCTTGCCGTCTTGAGTAATTTCGGGAAGGTGCTAGTTTCTAGTGACTTGTTAAAAAGTAATGAGATAATATGCGAGAGGACATGGGCCACTCTCTTGTACAATAATGGTGGGACATGAGACAGATTCCCTGAGTTATTTTTAAGTGACTTTATAATCTCGGTGACTTCCGTGGGCTAGGGCAGAACTGGCCAGAGCTCTTTTGGCATTTATGTGGGTGTGTAGTCTGAGTCTGGAGTCTAGATTTACACCTAAGACTGTGGTGCTGTGTGTTCTAGGGATGGGTGTTCGTGTGGTGGTGGTTCTGAGGTAGACAGGTAGGGGCGGATGTCCTTTGGGGAAGAAGTAGGTGATTTTGGATTTGGCAGCATTTGTTTTGATTCGCCACAGGATCTTCCATGCACTTATCCTGTCCACCTCATGTTGAGTTCTGAGTGAGAGGTATCTGTTGCATTCTTGTGTGGTGAGCTGTGTGATGTCGTCAGCGTATGCCAGTGTGAGTGTGTTGTGGTGTGCAGGGTCGAGGATGTCGTTTGTGTAAAGGATGTACAAGGTGGGGGAATGGACAGAGCTTTGGGGAACTCCAGCGTGGAGGGTGAACTGGTCAGAGAGACAGTTCCTGAATTTTATTCACATTATGCGGCCCTCAAGGAAGCTGCTGAGTAACTTTTTGACATTCAGCCCTGTAACAACTTCAGACAGTATTGCCAAGGCTGGCTCCTCCTCAGGAAAATTAATGTGTAGAAAAAGAATAAAAACTGACAAACATAAACACTTTATTATTTAGAAAATATAAAATATAATACACTTAAATATGAAATATTAATCCTACATTAAAGAAAATAAAAAATGAGAAATATAAATGATAACTGAATTCAACGCTATAAATAGAACTTGGGTGTCTGGTGTTGGTGACACTGTGTGTGGTTGAAATCGTAGCCGTTGCTGATGATGTGGGGGGGGTGGGGGGTGTCGCAGGTGTTGGTGACAACCCACTGGCTCCTTATTGTGGCCGTAAATAATCTCTCCCGATGACAGGAAATCAGGTTTTGTACTACTGCAATGATGAGGGGTTACGTCCTGATTCTTCATACATATGCACAGGCAAGTAAATACAACAGGGGACGTCTCCAGGACATTAGTCCATCTCCTTCAATTCTACTCGTTGATTGGCAGGTGACCCTCTCTGTCATCCAAGCTGGAAAGATAGACAGGTTACCCACTGCTTAAGAAATCACTCTCCATGATAAGTACAATACCTAAAAGACGTGGTGATCATTACAACAGTCAACCTAGAGCAAGACTGAAAGGACTAAGTTTATTATTGGTCAAAAGTAAAGTTTTCAACCAATAAATCCATAGAATACAAGGCAGGCATGTACTTGCAGTAGTGCTGGGAGCTGTGAGTCTAGTGATTACTGTTTGGACCGGAGCCCCATACGTCACCTTTCGGGGGGGGGGGGAAGAAGGAGGGGAAGGGATAGCGGGAGCTAGACTGACTCTACCTTAACAAGCAGCTGGTAGTCAAACTATCACTTTCGGGGTGGGGGGAAGAAAGGCGGGAATAGTGGGAGCTAGACTTACCTTACCTTAACAAGTAGCCGGCAAGCAAACTATCACTTTTGGGGAGGGGGAAAAAGAAGGGGGGGATAGCAGGAGCTGGACTTACCCTACCTTAACAAGTAGCCGGCAATGAAACTATTGTTACTATATCGCTACTCCTATCTATTGAACTTTTCCCTCACACTCCCCTATACCAAGACTTATAGTCAAGGAGTATAAGAAGAATAGGCGAGGAAAAAGTTCTAACATGTGGAAGTCGCGTAAGGCAACAAATCTACTGACTGTCACGACTTAACCAGTCAGAGAAATAATTGGATGAACCATTGATATACACAATATGGAACTTAAAAGCCTGGAGTGCCAATGTCCACCTCAAGAGGCGACTGTTGGTTCCCTTAAAAGTTTCCAGGTATATCAAAGGTTTGTGGTCCGTTTCTAAAATGAATTCTTTTCCCAGCAAATAAAATTTAAGTTTGGAGATACCCCACACAAGGGCTAAACATTCATTTTCTATTGTGGAGTATCTCGTTTCTGGCTTAGGAAGCATACAGGGAAGGGAGTACCATCATGGTACTGTAGTAGCACCGCACCTAAGCCAGTATTGGAGGCATCAGTTCTTAAACAAATTGTTTTATTAATATTTGGAATCTTAAGTATAGGGTCTTTCGAAAAGATACTTTTAATCTCATTAAACTTTTCCTGAGCTACGTCGGAAAGTTCAAGAGGTTCCTTCACAGACTTTTTAAGGAAGTCGGACGAGATGCCTGTAAGATCAGTAAGGTTCGGGATAAACCGTGCATAAAAATTTACAGAACCAAGAAAGCTACGCATGAGCTTCTTGGTTTTGGGGAATTTAAATTCTAATACAGCTTTGATCTTACTGGGAAGAGGTTGCAGAGAGTTATTAGAAAGTATCAGTCCAAGATATCTAATCTTGTTATACCCAAGGAAGCATTTCTTCGGCTTGGCAGTGAGGCCATGTGAGCGTAACCTACGCAAAACTGATGTTAATGTTTGGATATGCTTGCCCCACGTGGATGTCATTACGTAAATGTTATCAAAATAAACTGAAACATTTGCCATATTACCCAAGACCTTTCTCATCAGTCTCACGTAGGTAGCACAGGCAGTTACCAAACCGAAGGGCATAGTTCTATACTGCATCAGTCCTTGGTGTGTAGGAAAAGTGGTGTACTGCTTAGAAGAAGGATCTAACATTACTTGATGATATGCCTGCACAATATCAATCTCTGAAAAGAAGGAAGCGTCATAAAATTTGTGTAGATCGCTATCTATCAAGGGCATAGGTTCAGCATCCCACCGAGTTATAGCATTAAGGCCTCTGAAGTCAATAGCAAGTCTATATGAATTATCTTCCTTCCTAACCATGACTACTGGTGAACAATATGAAGATACTGAAGGTTCAATGATCTTTAGTTTTAATAATTTGTCTACCTCTCGGTCAAATGCATCCCTAACGTGAACTGGAACTGGGTATAATTTTCGTTTGATAGGATTGTCTGTCACTAAGTCAATCTTATGGACTACCGTGGAGGTAACACCTGGAATATCAGTAAAGACGTCTGAAAAGTTACTCACACATGGAAGTAGTTCATGTCTCGTATGGTCATCCAAAGATTCATTAATATTAATGTTGGTTGCGCCCGAGTGGTCAAGAGTCACCAAGTCATGTAGTTCTTCATCATAGTCTAAGTTAGAGGTGTCAATTACACACACCTTACATTTTTCAGTTGTCTTATCAAGTTCGTGTGGAAAAACTAAGTCAAAGTTATTAAGGCAGTTAACCGAATTTCTTCGGTAATATTTCTTAAGGATGTTGATATGATAAAGCTTAGGCTTCCCCTTGACTTCTATGAGGTAGTCAACGTTCCCACAAATTTTTAATACTTTATATGGACCTTTCCATGCTACTAATAATTTATTTGACTTGATAGGCAAAAGTACCAGAACTTCATCTCCTACTTTAAAACTTCTCCTCTGACTTTTGGAATCAAAATAGGTTTTGTACTGGTCCATTGACAAGCTTAGGTTTTTCGGATCTAAGGTCAAGGAGAAACTGATAGAAGACTGAACCTCAGCCTTTACGTCCTCATTAGTCCATAAGTCATGAAGGATGGACAATGGGCCTCTGGCCTGTCTACCATAGAGAAGTTCAAAAGGTGAAAACCCCAAAGAGTCACTGGGAACTTCCCTAATGGCAAACAAAGCACAGGGTAGGTAACGATACCACTCCTTAGGTTTAAGGGAGCAAAGTTTCCTTAAAATGGACTTGAGAATCGAATGCTGGCGCTCAATCCTCCCATTACAGCTGGGATGATAGGGTGTGGTGAAGAGAGGCTTCACTCCCAGAAGTTGGTATAGATGTTGCATTAAGTCAGATGTGAATTGTGTCCCACGGTCAGACAAAATTTCTCTAGGTATGCCCACTCTGGAGAAGATGGACAAAATGGCTCCAGCCACCTCTGTAGTAGTTATGGTCTTTAAGAGAACGGCTTCAGGGAAACTTGAAGCATAATCAACTAATGTTAATATGCAGATGAAAGTGGAGATAAAGGACCAACGATGTCAATAGCTACTCTTTCAAACGGTACCGTAAAGACTGGCATTTTGACCATAGGTACTCGCCTGTTACCTCGGGAGGATGACAGTTGGCAAACTTTACACGATCTACAATAGGTAGTGACATCTGAGGACATTTTTGGCCAAAAATAGGTTTCCCTAATTTTATTTAAGGTTTTACGATGCGAGAAATGTCCGGCCACTGGCAGGTCATGAGCCATTTTAAGAACAGTCTCTCTGCATTGACTTGGAACAACTAAGATGGAATAGTCTATCTCATCTGAATTTAATTTGAATACTGACTTGTACAAGATACCTTTGATATATTCAAATTTATATGAGAAGTTTTTCCTTTGGATAACTTGATTTTGTTTAGCGGCATTATGGCAATTCTGATGAGAAGGGCAATTACGTTGTAAATTGACAAAGGAGTCCTTCGATATATCTAAAGGCTTAAAGTCAGGGAAAATCAAAGGATAGACAGTAGGAGAAGCCTGGGCTTTGGTCTGAGCCCTAGTCAAGACATTTATGGTATCGTAGGTGATATCTTCACTTTCATCTAATAAGTGAACCGGTGATCCTACTACCTCGCTTTCGAGAGTAGCATCACTGGTTTTTAATCCCACATGAATCTCGCGAGACATTGTCTCATCTGAACTTTCGAGTGGCTTCTCTGACTCTACAGGAAGAGGATCTGAAAAGCTTATGTCTACCTTTGGTGATGAAAGGTCAACCTCAGAAGGAAGAATGGCACCTTTTACATTACCTATTAGTACGGAGCAAGAAGTGATGGGAGCTAGTACGGCTTCAGACCAACCTGTGAACCATTTAGACCTAATGTAACAACGGATGGTAGGAAAAGTGTCTGTACGGCCCAAGTAGTCTGAAAGTATAGCAGAGGAATGAGTTTCTTTAAGGTTAGGGAACAGCTTATCAGAAATGACTAAACATGTGCATCCAGTGTCTCGTAAAATGGTAGATACATTAAGTTCATTTACTGTCCCTGAACAGAAGGGTGCTTGGTCATTACAGTCTTTAAAACATCTTCCAACTTTTTGGACCTTCTTAGAAGGACAATCTGGACATTTATGTCCCTTAACACCACACAAATGACAAACAGGAATAAAAGAAATCATTTTACTTTCCACTAGAGGCTTTGATTTCTTAAGGTCTGATGAACCCTTGCCCTTAGGGTTCGATCCCTTTAGGTCTTTATAGGAATTGTGAGCCTCAGCATACAGGTCAGCAGCCTCAGCAACTTCCTCAGCGTTAATCAGGTTACGTTCTCTGATGAATGTTCGTATCTGGTGAGGAAGAGCTGTCAGGAACTGGTCAGCAACCATGAAGTCTCTAAGAGATTCATAACTGTGATCAATTCCTGAACTCTCTATCCAAAAGTCGAACAAACGAAAGAGTGTTACCTGTAACTGCTGAAAGTTCTGGCCAGGCTGTAAGGTGGCATACCTGAAATCTTTCCTGTAAGAATTAGTGGTTTTTTGATATGCTTTAAGGATTGCCTTCTTCAGTAGGTTATAATTACATATGATATCCTGCGACAAAGTTGCATAGATATTCAAAGCGGTATCAGAAAATAACATTCCTAACCTAGTAGCCCTGGTGTCAGCAGGCTATTCACAGAGGGTAGCGGTATTTTCAAACCTGATAATGTATGAAGTAATGTCATCACCCTCTGTGAAGGGAGGTAAATTAGGTGTTGGAATATGTGCACTAGCTGCATGATGTTCAATTACTCCTTCCTCTAATTGTTGTTGTATAAGAGTTAACTTTTTATTCTCTAATTCAAGGCGAGCTTTTTCGAGCTCGCGATCCTTTTCTCTCTCTATTAACTAGAGTTCTCTAGCTTTTTCCTCATGTTCTCTAGCGTTTTCCTCATGTTCTCTAGCTTTTTCCTCAACTTCTCTATCCTTTGCTCTTTCCTCAAGTTCTCTTAATTTAACTTGTTCTTCACGTACTCTAGCTCTCTCCTCACGATCAAGTCTATCACGCTCCTTTTTGTCTTTTCTCTCTCTTTCTAACTGTCTTTCTTGGATTTCTCTCTCAATTCTCTCTCTCTCCTTTTCTTCTTCTCTTTTGATTCTCTCTCTCTCCTTTTCTTCTTCTCTTTCCCTTTCTAACTGTCTTTCTTCTATCTCAATTCTATCTCTTTCACGTCTTTCCTGGATCTTAGCACTAATAAAAGATTCTAAATTTTTCCCTGTTATTCCTAACTTACTTCCAGCGTTCATCCAAAACTGGTATTCCTCCATGCTTGCAAGAATAACTTAAACTATCAGGGGAAATGAAACGGGTATTAAAGAAAACGGAGGGTTCAATTCCTGCTCCGCTCAAACTGTAAATAAACCAGAGGGCTCGATCCCTGCTTCAATTAAACAATATGTATTAATGAAAACGAAGGGTTCTATGCCGGCTGCGAACAAACAGTAAGTAGAATGGGGTCACTTGACCATCCAATCTTCTCACCAACAAATCAAGAGTGTCCTACGACAGTTCCCTTGATATAATAAAGAGCTCAATGAAACAAATTGTCACTGGAAAATCTCGGGTCCCTAGAATCTAATCCTCCAAAGTATTTCAAGCTCGAACAAAAAGGTGGCAGAATTAAATATTATATCCTGCCTGACTTGACTTACAATAAATTGAGACTATAACAATCACCAAATCTTTTAAATATTTGTTCTGTAGTCCTACCATAGAGAATGATTACTCATGGCTGGTGGTAGCCGTCTGTGGTATGTGGCGTTGAAGTTCCAATGGTAGATTCGAGATGGAGTTGAATCTTGATTCAGTCGAGAAAATCCTGGCAAGGTCGCCACTTGTGATGGCTTACTCAGCCCTGTAACAACTTCAGACAGTATACCAAGGCTGGCTCCTCCTCAGGAAAATTAATGTATAGAAAAAGAATAAAAACTGACAAACATAAACACTTTATTATTTAGAAAATATAAAATATAAAACACTTAAATATGAAATATTAATCCTACATTAAAGAAAATGAAAAATGAAAAATATAAAGGATAACTGAATTCAACGCTAATATAAATAGAACTTGGGTGTCTGGTGTTGGTGACACTGCGTGTGGTTGAAATCGTAGCCGTTGCTGATGATGTGGGGGGGGGGTCGCAGGTGTTGGTGACAACCCACTGGCTCGTTCTTGTGGCCGTAAATAATCTCTCCCGATGACAGGAAATCAGGTTTTGTACCGCTGCAATGATGAGGGGTTACGTCCTGATTCTTCATACATATGCACAGGCAAGCAAATACAACAGGGGACGTCTCCAGGACATTAGTCCATCTCCTTCAATTCTACTCGTTGATTGGCAGGTGACCCTCTCTGTCATCCAAGCTGGAAAGATAGACAGGTTACCCACTGCTTAAGAAATCACTCTCCATGATAAGTACAATACCTAAAAGACGTGGTGATCATTACAACAGTCAACCTAGAGCAAGACTGAAAGGACTAAGTTTATTATTGGTCAAAAGTGAAGCTTTCAACCAATAAATCCACTAGAATACAAGGCAGGCATGTACTTACAGTAGTGCTGGGAGCTGTGAGTCTAGTGATTACTGTTTGGACCGGGGCCCCAAACGTCACCTTTCGGCGGGGGGAAGAAGGAGGGGAAGGGATAGCGGGAGCTAGACTGACCCTACCTTAACAAGCAGCCGGCAATCAAACTATCACTTTCGGGGTGGGGGGAAAAAAGGCGGGAATAGCGGGAGCTAGACTTACCTTACCTTAACAAGTAGCTGGCAAGCAAACTATCACTTTTGGGGAGGGGGAAAAAGGGGGGAGGGGGATAGCGGGAGCTGGACTTACCCTACCTTAACAAGTAGCCGGCAATGAAACTATTGTTACTATATCGCTACTCCTATCTATTGAACTTTTCCCTCACAACGTCCTTAGCAACCAGGGCTGTTGCACAGCCTTGGGCCTCATTTATTTGAATGTAATTCAGGATAATGTTGAGAGCTGCCTGCGTAGAGCGGTGTTGGCAGAAGCCAAATTGTCGGTCAGTTAGTAGGTGGTTTGTCTCTAGGTGCGTCCTTAGTCTGTGATTGATAAGTCTTTCAAATGTCTTCCCAAGGGTCTCCAGTAAACTGATGGGTCTGTAGTTTCTTGGGTCAGTCAGGTCCTTGCCAGGTTTGGGGATGAGTGTGGCTATGGCAGATTTAAATAAGGAGGGGAAGTATCTGGAGGCAAGGCAGGCATTGTAGAGGTCTGTAAGTGCTGAGATGACAGAGTCTGGGAGGTGACGGAGTATGTGGTGGGATAGTCCCAAAGCTCCTGGGGCTTTTGGAGGAAGCTTCAGGATTAAGGCTTTAACTGAAGGTTGAGAGAAAGGGGTGTTTAGAATGTGGGTGGAGGTGAGAGAGGAAAGTTGTATAGTAGGGTCGGGACATGTCATGTGTCTGTGTGTGGATATCCAGTGTTCTAAGGCTTGAGTGTGTTGTTGTGCAGCAGGGTCAGGAGGGTGGGGGTGGAAGATGTTTTCCCATATGTCCTTGAAGGCTTGTGATGCTTGTGTAGGGTCTGTGATGTTTACATCGTTGTGTGTGATATGCTGGAAATGTGTTGTTTTTGGGACTCCAGTGACTCTCCGGATGAAGGTCCAGAACTCCCTGGGGTTCTGTATGCGGTGTTTTTCAGCAGCCTGGACGAGGGATAGCCAGTGTTTGGCGTGGTCCTCATCCAGGCAACGGATGGTGTTGTTCCGTAGGAAAGTGAGGTCTCTGCTGACAAAGGCAAATCTCTGGTGGTTGGAGGCAAAACGGTGTCTGTAGTAGAGGAGAAAGCATTTTGTTCTCTCGGAAGGGCGGAAGGAGTATCTGACAGTGTGACGTTTCTTTGGAATAGAGTGATCAGCAGCTTGTGTAATAGAGTCCTGGATGAGAGCAATCTGGGTGTCGATGTCTGAGGTGGGTCTGTTGTCAAAGTTATGTGAGGTTGGTGTTGTTTAGGTGTTGTTTGAAGGAGTCCCAGTTGGCCCTGGAGAATGAGGGAATAGGTCTGGAAGGAATGAGGATGGGGTTAGAGGAAATGTAGAGGGTGATGGGGATGTGGTCTGAGCCTGAAAGGGGGCCTGGTGTGATGTATTGGTGAAGGTAAAGGCTGGCTCTGTTTGTGATGATAATGTCGGGCTTGCCCTGGCCAAGTGGGCCGAAGAAAGTGTTGAAGTGTGGGCCAAGATGTATCAGGTTTTTAAGTGTGATTAGCTGTTTCAGCTGGTTTCCATGAGTGTTGGTGTATGTGTAAGAAGATAGAAAGGAATATTTGAGTGATTAAAGAGAAGGGAGAGATCAGGAATGTTGATGTTGGAGTTGGGTCGGGCATATGTGGTATAGATGATAATAGGCCCATGAAGAGTGAAGATTTTGACAGCCAGGCTGTGAGGACAGGTGAATGGGAGGTTTAGGAAGTCATGTCGGATAGTGCTGTTCACCATGATGGCAGTGCCATTGTAGGGATCAGCTCTAGATTGGCGGGATGTGTAACCCCAGTGCCGGATTCGCTGGGTGTTTTGCACACAGGTGCTGTTGAGAAGCAGCACGTCAGGGCGCTCAGTCTCAACGAATTCGGCCAGGATGTGCTTGTTCATGTTGTAGCTGCATATGTTGAATTGTGTGACCTTAAGGGCAATGTTGTATGTTGTTTGTGGGGGCAGGGTAGTGAGGTCTAGCTAGTTCAGGCTTTGGTCCCATCCTGGTTAGACCATCTGCAGTAGTTTCTGTGTTGTAGTATGTTTCTGTTTTGCTGTGTCTACTGGTGGACTCTGATGAAGGAGGGCGTGAGGGCTTGTGTGGTTTGTGAGTTTTTTTCTGTGTTTTCACGTTCTGTATTGGTGTCAGTGTGTGTATGCTGTTTATTGCCACTGTTCTTGTTTCTGGTAGGATAGCGGGAGTTATGAGGAGGGATAGGATGATTTGATCCCAGGTTAAACTCATGGTGTCCACCGAGGAATGTGGGAGAAGAGTCTGAGTCAAGGGAAGGTGTGGTAGGTGTGGAAGATTCATTATCAGCAGGTGTGTAGGATGGAGAAGGTGTGATAGGCTCAGACGGAGTGGGGGTTTCAGGAGGAGGTGGGGGAGGGGTGGGCAGGGTGGGAGTTGTTCAGGTGGATGGGCAGGGAACATGTGGGCATGGAGGGACAGCTGGTGTTACGTCCTGGCATGAGGGAGTGAAGGTGAGGTCAGTTGCAATGCTTGAGGCAGATTTGAGAAGGCTGGAGCACACGCCTGTGACGTTGTCCAGGCGGGGGGGGGGGGGGGGGGTAAGGAGAAGTCGGGGGGAAATTAATTGGTGTTAGGCCATTTGCTGTGAGGAGGTCATTTAAAAGCTTGGGGAGGTTAGCTTCATAATATTTGGGAATCAGGACAGAAAGGTGTACAATTGTGGAGATCATGTTATTTGTTGAGTTGGTGTCTGTGTGTGAGGGTAATGAGGTGGCAGGTCCTCTGATAGTGCTAGCGTAGGTGGGGAAGGTGGACGGGAGGGGGGGAACCTGAGGGGTGGGGGGAGGGTGGGGGGTGGCTTGGAGTACAGAAGGGAAGTTGTCAGAAGAAAGAGTAGGCTGTGGTTGGGAAGAGAATGGATTAGGAGAGTTTGCAACATTATCGGCACGAAGGTTGAGAGTGTAGTCTTTTCGTTTTTGGCATTGGAATGAGGTGGCAGGGTGAGGTTGTTGGCAGTTGGGGCATTTTAAAGAGTTGGAACAGTTAATCCCGTAGTGGTCAGGGGAAGACCATTTAGAGCATATTTGTTTCTTAGAGCAGTTACTTTTTTCGTGACCGTATTCATAGCATTTTAGGCATTTGTAGATGAATGGTTCAGAGAACCGACATGTTGATAAATTAGACACATGTGCAACTCTTGGGTATCTTTATTGAGGAAACGTTTCGCCACACAGTGGCTTCATCAGTCCATACAAAGGATTGATGGACTGACCACATCGACTCAAGGTTGAGGGACTGATTACCTCATTCTCCTCCTGTTCTTCAAGATTCTCCTTTGTATGGACTGATGAAGCCACTGTGTGGCGAAACGTTTCCTCAATAAAGATACCCAAGAGTTGCACATGTGTCTAATTTATCATTTTAGGCATTGTATAATAGGAATGTAGTTAGGAGTGAAGAGGGAAGTTTTAGGGATTAGGTACATCATGGCACGGATGCCATGTTGCAGGAGGTGAGAAGCTTCTTCGGGAGTGGAGCAGCGTATTTTGAGTGTGTTAGAGTTGGGAGGTCTGTATATGTTAGGTAAGACACATATGCAACAGTTAGACAACTTTATTCCGAAACGTTTCGCCTACACAGTAGGCTTCTTCAGTCGAATACAGAAAGTAGGCAGGAACAGTAGAGATGTGAAGACGATGTAATCAGTCCATCACCCTTAAAGTCGTAGAATTTGAGGTTGTCAGTCCCTCGGCCTGGAGAAGTTCAGTTCCATAGTCAGGAACTATCTGAAGATCAAGCGACAGTGCGGAGACTTAAATACTGTCGGAAGGAGAGGTGCAGGGTAGTAGTAGTAGTAGTAGTAGTAGTAGTAGTAGTAGTAGTAGTAGTAGTAGAGAGGCCACTGAGAGGTCATGTCCCTCTCAGATCCAACACTTCTCACTTGAAAAGCTTGTCCAAGGTGTTTTCTGTACCAAGATGCCACGTGTTGCAGTGTCTGACAAGATGAACATCAAAATGGTATACAATACCGACAGGGTGTTAGGTAAGACACATATGCAACAGTTAGACAACTTTATTCCGAAACGTTTCGCCTACACAGTAGGCTTCTTCAGTCGAATACAGAAAGTAGGCAGGAACAGTAGAGATGTGAAGACGATGTAATCAGATACTGTCCTGGGAGACAGTAATGGTGAAGCTGGAGATTTTGTCCAGGTAGTCGGGAATTATACGCAGGAAGGAATACATATAAATGACCTCATAGGGGATAGGAGCCATAGTAGGGAAACAAGTGTAGTCAAAGATAAGATAAAACCAATATTGCAAACTAGAAATACCGCAGGAAATAGCAAACAAGAGGACTCCAATAGCAATAGTGAGGATAAATTACCAAAAACAACTGGTGGGAGCTCCATTGTTGGTGCTAGGGAGGATAGAAGTAAGACAGGGAAACATGCACCAACAGGGAATACAGTCACAGAAACCCAAGGCAAGCGGAAACCAAGCCTGTGCTCATACTATGCACTTGGTATCTGCTGGCATGGGAAATCTGGAAAAACAGATGGGACGTGCAACTATGACCACCCTAGAAAATGCCATGCCCATATGACAACAGGAAAATGCAAACTCCCTTCCTGTAAGCTTTTTCACCCTGAAATGTGTACCTCTTCAGTACAGGAAAGACTGTGCTATAACTTAAATTGCCAGGCATACCATCTAAAGGGGACAAAAAGATACAAAACATCCAGGCCATGGGAAAACCTGGGTAGCCACAGCCACTCAAGAGGGAGAGGTTTTTTAGTGCCAGGAAGGAAAAAAAACTGGCAGGAAATGGCAGAAATCGTACACCAAATCCAGTCATTCCTGGAGTGGAACCACAGTCGATGGCCTCCACTCCAAACCAACAGATACAGATACTAATGCCGGAAAAAATATCCCCCCCCCAGTACCAACAATACCACCAGTCCGATAACATTCTTCTTTGCAAATATACAGGGTCTAAAGCCAGCAATAAACAACAAAATACCTTTCATCCGTGGACTGCTTGCAGAGGCAAAGGCAATGTTCGTGGCTTTCACTGAGACCCACATAAAGGATCACTTGGACAATGAAATATGGATCCCAGGTTACAACCTATACAGATGTGACAGAGTGAACAGGCAAAAGGGGGGGGGTTGGCCTGTACATTGCAGAGTCACTTGTTTGCACAGAACTGCTTAATGCCTCAAATGACGTAGTGGAAGTTTTAGCAGTAAAGGTCGAGAACCAAAACCTAGTCATTGTGGTAGTCTACAAGCCTCCGGATGCAACATCCCAGCAATTCCAGGAACAGCTGTTAAAAATTGACCACTGTCTGGAAAATCTTCCAGCTCCTGCACCCAACATCTTGCTCCTGGGGGATTTCAACTTAAGGCATCTAAAATGGAGGAATATAGCAAATAATATTGTTGCAGTAATAACACCAGGAGGCAGCTCTGATGAAAACTCACACTCACACGAGCTTTTAAATCTCTGCACAAAATTCAATTTAAACCAGCAAATAATAGAGCCTACTAGACTGGAGAATACACTAGACCTCATATTCACTAACAATGATGATCTGATAAGAAATGTCACCATATCAAAAACAATATACTCAGATCACAACATAATTGAGGTTCAGGCATGTATGCGAGGAGCCCCAGACCGACAAAATGAGACTAGTCACGAGGGAGCATTCACCAAATTCAACTTCAATAACAAAAACATAAAGTGGGACCAAGTAAACCAAGTCCTAACCGATATAAGCTGGGAAGATATACTAAGCAACACAGACCCCAACTTATGCCTAGAACAGATTAACTCGGTGGCACTCGATGTATGCACAAGGCTTATTCCTCTAAGAAAAAGGAGGAGTAGATGTAAAATAGAAAGAGACAGGCGCTCCCTTTACAGGCGACGGAAAAGAATAACAGAGCGGCTAAAAGAGGTCAATATATCTGAAATGCGCAGGGAGACACTGGTCAGAGAAATAGCAAGCATCGAACTTAAGCTAAAAGAATCCTTTAGGAGTCAGGAATCGCGGGAAGAACTAAAAGCTATAAATGAAATCGAAAGAAACCCAAAGTATTTCTTCTCCTATGCCAAATCAAAATCGAGAACAACGCCCAGTATTGGGCCCCTACTTAAACAAGATGGGTCCTACACAGATGACAGCAAGGAAATGAGTGAGCTACTTAAGTCCCAATATGACTCAGTTTTTAGCAAGCCGCTAACCAGACTGAGAGTCGAAGATCAAAATGAATTTTTTATGAGAGAGCCACAAAATTTGATTAACACAAGCCTATCCGGTGTTATCCTGACGCCAAATGACTTCGAACAGGCGATAAATGACATGCCCATGCACTCTGCCCCAGGGCCAGACTCATGGAACTCTGTGTTCATCAAGAACTGCAATAAGCCCCTATCACGAGCCTTTTCCATCCTATGGAGAGGGAGCATGGACACGGGGGTCGTCCCTCAGTTACTAAAAACAACAGACATAGCCCCACTCCACAAAGGGGGCAGTAAAGCAACAGCAAAGAACTACAGACCAATAGCACTAACATCCCATATCATAAAAATCTTTGAAAGGG
>NC_091293.1:19070718-19176941 GCF_038502225.1 Cherax quadricarinatus | reverse complement strand
ATCCCCAGCCCTGAAAGGCAAGCCAAGAGAACTGTGTTTCTCAAGAAGCTCGACAAACTCATCACAACCCAAGAAATCTCTGTAACTAAATCATCAATTGAAGACCAGAACACCTGGACCAAGATAGAACACATCACAAGAATTCCCAAAGCTTCCTCCATGCTGAAGGTCACCTTCAGCGACGTCAGCATGGCAACCAAAGCTCTTAATGAGGGCCTGGCCATCTTCTATTTCCACATCCATCCAACATTTATCGAAGCAGAGAAATTTACATACATCCCTCAGTGTTACAACTGCTATTCTTACCAGCATACCACAAAGAACTGCCCCTCCATAGACAAGAAGATCTGTGCTACTTGTGGCACTGAAGGCCACGATTTCAAGTCATGCACCCCCACTGTTGCAACCCCTGAATGGGTTGCAATGATTAATATGTATATATATATAATTATTATCTTTTCATATAATTTTATATTGCTTATATTTACAATAATAGCTAAATCATAAATGTATTGCTTTATATTGTTATTTGACTTAGCTTCCTTTGGTTAGGTAGGATGTAACATGTGTGCTCAAAGTTCAAGTCTTGATTGTCTAACTACTGTAATTATCGCTTGTGGCTCGTTTCCCTGCCGGCTTCTCGTTGTTACTGAGCAGCAGCTGTCCACAGAGCTATCACGTGATCGAGGGGGGGGGGGGTGTCCTCACCTCGCCTGAAGTATTCAGTCTGGTCTAGACTCGCTGGGTGGTTGGACGTATTCCAGACAAAGTGCCTAAATCTCCCTTATAGGCCTTTGTTGGAAGACCGTCTCTAGCTTTCTTGTAGGTTCTGTGATACTCTGTTCACAGAACATTGTATGGACTTAGTGATTTTCGACGTTGTACTGAGGTTGTGTGTCGCAAGGACACTCTGAGCAACTCAGGTCCTGAGCTGTAGCTTCTGACCTAACTTGTACTGGTATCTGTGTATTATCACAGTCGGGGATTTTCTTATGCTGAACTTAGATTCAGTAGTATGGGAGTTTGGTGACTTGTGGAGGATCTGCAGATGGTCCCTACTTAGTGTCGTTATATTATCTCCTTGTTCCTGATTCTGTGTCGCAGTTGCTTGTTATATTGCTATTGGGCTTAGCATTCTTTTTATTGTTCAAGCAGACTGTTCTGATAGCCAGTTGGTCAAGAAGTTAGTTTATTTGAGGACTTTGTCAGTCACTTGTTTAAGTCTAGTCGAGTCGTGAGACATAGCGAACTACTTAGAGCACTTACACACATACATACACACTTGTACATATTTGTAATATCTTATTAAATGTTAATGTACCAGATGGTACTTAAGAATTATAAATGGCATATGTGCTTTCAGCACAATAATATTGTACTCGAGAGAAGTGATATTATTTTGATTACTGTGAATAATTTAATTTAATTTAATTTGATAATATACCTCTAGACTTAATAAATTTATTAAATTTTAAGTTCTCTAGTTGGTAGCCTACCAGTTGTAATCCTGAAGCACTATTGAATAATACTCAATTTTAATGGATAATTGGACAAGGATACTGACTAATTGTTACGAAAACCCAGTAACAGGCTGGATGCTAGAAGGGCAGTCCTTTCTAGTATTCACTGGAGATCTCTAAGCTTTTAGAATCGCGTTTTTTGTAACAAATGGGGGCCTGTCCGGGAGGCTCTTGATCCAAGGTGTTGGAGAAATTGTCCAGTTTGACCATAGAGTTGTTCAAACACTTTGAGTACTTTCCTAATTTGAAGACTTTGAGTTTAGTCTTGTACAACATACCAGGTGGATGTATGTACCTGACTGAGTCTCTTGATCCAAGGAGATGGAAATACTATTTATGAGTTCTAACTCTAAGACAACCAATATTAAAATTCCTATTAGGATTATAGTTTCCCATAATCACTCTCTCTTAGTACACTTATTTTCGTGATGTATGTCAATGTGAAACAGTTAATTGATACTCTGACTTTGTCTGAGTTAAGTACATTAAAACTTCAGACGTGTTGGCGAGTAGCCAAATATCTCGGTGTGACGTATAAGTAAGTAAGTAAGTAAGTAAGTAAGTTTATTCAGGTATACACAAATACAGTTACATAGAATTATCATACATAGCAGCATATGTGTAGAGAACCTAGGATAACCCAAAAAAGTCAGACAGAGTGACTTATTTCCATTGGGGTCCTTTTACCTTATTATTATAATATAAAGGTTATAATATTTTCTTATTATTCTACAATGAAGATAGCATCTTATTATCATACTAAAAAGACTATCTACTACACCAAGGTCATTAAGACTATCTACAATACGAGGGTCATTACTAGGAATATGGTAAAATTTACACGTATGTTAGCTAAAAAATAGAAAATCATTCCCCTCCCTTTCTGTAGCTACATTCATCAGACACCTTTTGGCACTCTTCTTGAACTGGTTCATGCTATGACTGGCTTTGACATGTGCGGGCAGTCTGTTCCATTTCTTTATTGCTGTACAATAAAAGGTGTTTGAAGCCTGGCCACTGACTGTGGGTACTACAAAGTTGTGCTCTCTCCCCCTAGTACTATGATTGCTTTGGTTCCCAACCTTGACAAAATTGACAGCAAGATATTCTGGACATTGTTTGTGAGCAATTTTATAAACATGATTTAGCTTCAGTTGTTTTACTCTGTCTTCAACATTCAGCATATCCAACTGCTGTAATTCATCCTGGCCTACATGTTCTCTTGGTCCCAGCCCCAGGATGAATCTTACGATTTTGTTCTGGGTGATTTGCAGTCTATCTTTCAGTTTTTTGTCAAGGCAGAGTACCAAGAAGAGCAAGCGTAATCCATATGGCATTGTATAAGGGCTAGACATAGGGTCCTGCGAACCTCAGTAGTTAGACACTGTGCTTGTCTATACAGGAACTTCAGTCTGGCATTCGCTTTCTTTACTACACTGTTCCCTATCAATTCTCCTGACATGCATGGGTCAAAGGGGATTCCCAAATATTTTACTGATGAAACCAAAGTGATGGGGTCCCCATTACATTGAACATTAAAATTATTCACCCTTCTCAGTTTATGTTTCGTGCCAAAGAGAATGGCTTCAGTTTTCCCTAGGTGTAATGATAGTTTGTTGTCTACTAACCATTTGCTGCAGGACTCCAGTTCCAGTGTTAAAACATTAGCAATATCTTGTGGGTCTTTACCTGACACTAACAGAGCACTGTCATCTGCATACAGTAGGAGTTTGCACTTGACACTGATAGGCATATTATTGACATAACATAAGAATAATAACGGACCCAGAATACTACCTTGGGGAACTCCACATGTTATCGGCAGGGGTTCTGATTCTGTTTTGTTGATTTTGACTATTTGTCTCCTGTTGCTAAGGTAGGACTTAAACCAGTCTACAGAACCTATACCGATAGCTTGAAGTTTATTACATAATATATTGTGGTTGACAGTATCGAAGGCCTTTTGCAGGTCTAAGGTTACCATACCTATGAGGTTCCCCTTTGACATTTCAGTTCTCAGGTAATCCATCAGATTAATAAGGGAGGTGTCGGTTGAGTAGGATCTTCTAAAGCCCGATTGATAGCTATGGAGAATGTTGTTGTCATTAAGGTACTTAACTACTTGAGAATACACCGCCCTCTCTAGAATTTTAGATATTATACTGAGTATACTAACAGGCCTATAGTTGCTTACATCAGACCTACTATTTTTCTTGAAGATAGGAGTAACTCTGGCCTCCTTGAACCCCTCCGGTACGGTATTAGTGGTGATTGATAGATTTATTATGTGAGCAATAGGGATTGACAGTTCAGAAGCACCATCTTTTAGGAACTTAGACGGGATGTTATCAGGGCCTGTGCTCTTAGTTGGGTTTAACCTGCTTAGTTCTTTTTGAATAAAGTCATGAGATACACTTACTAGTTGACAACTGTTTGGGGTTACCCCTTTATTGGTATAGTATGTTTGAAACTTATCAGAGTCTGTGTTAAAGGTAGTTTACTTACTAGTGTTGATGCAACAGATATGTAGTAGGAATTAAAGCAATTTGCCACCTTAGATGTTTCGTGGCATACCTCATTATCGATAGTGGGTACTATGTTAGACCTATCTACTGGCTTATGGCTATACCCCAACTGTTTTAGTTGTTGCCAGAGCTTTCTGGGGTTATGCTTATACTCTTCAATTTTTGAGCAGTAGTGCTTTGCCTTTGCTTCTTTTATAAGTCTCTGTACTCTGTTCCTCACCCTTTGGAATTCATTTAGTGCTGCAATATCCTGTCTGTTTGCTTTAAATCTTTTTAGCAGCTGGTCTCTGAATTTCATACTATCTAATATCTCAGTATTCATCCTGGGTTCAGTTCTTCGTTTAATCCTAACCTCTTTAACTGGTGCAATATTATCAAGGATGGTAGTGAACATTGTTTTGAATTTTTCCCAGGCGTCGTTCACGTCCGTGCAACTTGTTATCTCTGTCCAGTCACAATTGTGTAGCCTATTTACCAGTGTTTCTTTACTGTAGTTTCTAGATGACCTCATTTTTATTGTCCTGTGCAGGCCTATCCTATCCCTAGTGATTTTCCTGGTGCAGTAAATGATGAAATGATCACTAAGACCTGTGGTAATGACGCCTGACTGACTAATGTTCTCAGAGCGGTTACAAAGTATGTGGTCAATTAGGGTGGCTGAGAACTGTGTGATCCGGGTTGGAGTATTAATTAGTTGAGTGTAACTATTTAATCCTAGAATTTGCTTATACCTTTTGCATAGCCCGTTATTTTGCTGCTGAAAACAGATATTGAAGTCGCCCAGTATTATTGTCTCGCAATTGTTTTCAACTCCGGACAAGACTCTGGAAAAGTCTTCTAAGAACTGGTCCTGGGTAGGAGGGCGGTAACTAGTTCCTACTAAGATGGGTTTGGTCTTAGGAAGCAGCACTTCAAACCATAGAATCTCCAGTTTATTGTTATTTAAATCAGGTCTTGGGTTGTAAGCTAAGTCATTTCTAATGTAGGCACATACTCCACCACCCTTTCTGTTCCTATCTAAGCGTTTTATATTGTAACCATCTATTTTGACCTCGTCGTCAGTCACCGTATCATCCAACCAAGATTCAGAGATGGTTATAACTGCCGCCCTAATTTTGTTAGCTAGAATCCTAGTCTCTGCCAGTTTAGGAAGAAGTGATCTTGCATTGACATGAATAAAGTGAAGGCCTGTTTTCATAAAACAATCATAATTATCAATATATGGCAATGGGTCATTTGTATTAAAATTAGGTAAATCAATGTCATCACTGCTAAAGGGTAACTGTGCCAAAGTGCATTTGTTACACACAAAATGAATTCTGGCACCGTTGCTATAATTGTACATACATCCATCATGCACCCACCCCTTACACATTTTACATAAGGTGCCTTTTCTGTTTTTCATGCGTACTTTAGTACAGTGTATGCACCTGTTTGGTAGTGTTTGAGATAATAATGGCTGTATTGTCTCACATTGACCTATGTATGCATTACATATGGAGTTAAGGTTATCATTCCTAGCTACTAGACCGTCATTATCACCGTCATTTATCTGTCTGTTTTGCCTCTGCACAATAGTTTGAGGTCCTGGATTAATTTGGTTATCACCACTTAAGAGCGCTACAATAAGAGCTGTGTGCCACTGTTTTTGTTTGGGTATGCGGTGTTGCCATACCTTGCGGCGATAGTGACATTTACTTTTCTGGTAGAATGGCAACTGTTGGGCTTTTACTGTCCAGGGCGCTGTTACTCCATTCACCTTTTCCAGCCCCCATGACTGATTTCTTTCTTCATGGAATTGAAGAAGAAATATAAATATAATTATGGCAGCCTTAACCCCCTAATGCCTGCCATTTTCACTCCTCGCTCTTTTACTCATATACAATAATATTTATTTCTCTTTTCCAGTCCCTAGTACACTTAGTATCTGCTTTAGCAATCACCACTGAATTACTAGTAAAATTTCCTCTTCAAAACCCTCTTCACTGCTCACTTTTCCCTTAACTTCACAAAACCCTTACAGTTAACCCCTTATTACACACTACCCTTCCCATCTCACTTCACAGTCTAGCTTGCCCAATTAACTTCTAACTCCTTTCCATTCTGGTAGATCAGAAAGGTTTAATCCATGGTTTTATCCTTCCAAATCCCCCTCAATTCCATTTATCGGGGGCTGTGTGGTGTTGTTGACTGCCTGACCTGTTCTGCTGACTCAACCATTTTTGAAACACTGAGGGGAGTAACGCCACCTACAACCTGACTTTCCTTGAGTTTATAGATATATTTGGCGTTTTCTGCTATGATTCTCTCACTGTACACTGGTCAGCTGAATATAGGTCAGCTACTAAAACATTAACCTTGACTGTTTAACTATTCACTTCTTTCTCACGACTGGCACTGAGGGATATCCGACCTATATCCTTGGAGTTTTGTACTGTTGATTTGACGATATCTCCTGTGTTTCCCTCTCGTTAGCACTGGTACAGGTGATATGATGGTGGTACAGATATGATGCTACTGTCAACAGATGAACGTCAGTAAAGATGAGAATTTCACTTCGCTAGTTGTACGTCTGGCAGTAGCGGCTGTTTGGATGCCGGTCAGCCATGTTTAAATGCTCAATTCTTTCCCTCGTTTGGCACTGAAGAAAAAAGTCCTACAGACCTGTCATTTCCTTGGAGATTTAGTTGATCAGGTTTTCTGCCATATTGTCTTCCCGTTAAACACTGGTGCAGTTGATATGGAGGTCAGTTATTTCATTGTAGTGGAAAACGTCTCATGTCTGGTTCACGTCTGGCAGCAGGTCTGGTACTTGAATGCCGGTCCCTCTTTTGTCATATTTAGTCCATTTCATTGTCGTCACCGTCAGTTTTTATGTCACTATAGGTTCCTTGCATGTTGTTGCAGCAGTACTTGCAAATTTGGCCATCACTGGAGTTCGGATAGGCCCAGGGGACGGCAAGATATAGGAGCAGCCTTGTTGCTGCTTGCTGCGGCTGCAGTAGGGGTTGAAGTAGGAATTACACCGCAGAAACTGTCAGAGCATTAAAGATATTTTGTTTCCTGCTCATTCAGAGATGTCTGATTATGATTCAGATTCAGAAAGCCTAGTGTCACAATTAGGAAGTATGACTCTATTTGATGGCGTAGAAGAAAGAGCCACTAAGGCAGAAGTAAGCCTAGTGTCTGAGCCTAGTGTAGCTCAGTTCTCGCTCACTCCTTCCCTCACTGACACATTAGTACAGAGTATAGCTGGTATGACTAAGCCTCACGCAAGTACTGTGTATGCTACACCTGTATCTACTTATCCTAGACCAGATCTAGACTCTCTAGGGACGGTTGAACGAGGTGTCCGACCTAAGGACTGTCCAGAAAGACATGTTAATTTCCCTACACCTCCATTACCCACTGGTCCTATCTCTCGGGAACAGTTTGAGAGGTTTGAACGCCTCATTATGTTGCAGACTGCACAAATAGAGGCACAGAGGAAATTGAACGAAGAAGATTTCCAAAGAGAAAATGTTCGTCTTGGAAGACAACAGACTGATAGATCACAGGACACATTTAATGTGCAGAAAGCTGCATCCATGGTTCCTAAATTTTTTGAGAGTGACTTAGACACCTATTTTGATGTGTTTGAGAACCAGGCACGTGCTATGAACTGGCCACGTAAGCATTGGGTTACCTTGTTGCACACAGCTTTGACAGGAAGAGCTCAAATTTGTACTGCTGCTTTACCATTTGCCAAGTACATTAGTTATGATGCTGTCAAACAAACTATTCTAGAGACGTATAACTTGTTACCTGTAAGTTATCAAAGCGCATTTCGTATGTTACAACGACGACAAGATCAAACTTGTTTAGAGTTTGCTCGTGAGAAAAAAGTTGCATTTGAGAGGTGGTGTAGGTCTGCCAAGTGTAACAACTACGACAGCCTTGTTCAGTTGTTACTTCATGAAGAGTTTAACAACTGTATGTCTGCTGACATACAAGAATATCTGATCGATCATACTACCTCGGATATTCTGGAAACTGCAGCATTAGCAGACAATTACGAGATTTCTCAAAAACTTGTACATACTAAAACACACAGAAACAAGGTAACTAAAAGTTGTCCTAGAAGTTGGCATCCTAAATCAGCTGCTCATTGCCGGCCTGATGTACCTGCTACTGTAACTTCCCGTACCTTTACCAGGAAAACTCACAATCCTGAATCTGTCTCTGTGGCTAGACAGAAATCTGATATCGAGAAGAAGAAAGTTAAATGTACCTATTGTAACAGAAAAGGACATCCTAGAGAGTATTGCTATAAGTTAGAAAGAGATACGAGAAACAGTCGTGCGGCTGGCGCTCCCACTCAAGTCCTATCCTCTTCCAATCAACAAAGGCACCAAAATCCTAGTAATACCTCTGATCCTACTGTTTTAGATAATATTACTCAGGACAGATGACTAGCGCCAGAAAGTGTATCTGACGAAAAGATTCGTTCAGCGATGAGTCCTTACTTTTCGAGAGGTAAAGTAGGATTTGACGAATCACATCTAACTGAGATAATTACTTTCAGAGACACTGGCAGTTATCTCAAGTTATTAAGAGAAGATGTACTGCCCATAACTGACGATACCTATACCAAGATAGATGGTTTAGAAAGACACGTAAGCAAACATTATGACATATTTATTAGAAAACGTTTCGGTCCTGGGACCTTGATCACTTTTGAGAAGTGATCAAGGCCCAGGACCGAAACGTTTTCTAATAAGTATGTCATAGTGTTTGCTTACGTGTCTTTCTAAACCAACTTGTCGGTATTTATTACCAAGGTTTATACCACCAAGATAGATGTATTGTTAGAAGCCTATGGTGGGGCTGTTATAAAAGTACCTCTTCACAAAATATACATTGAAACAAGCTATTATACTGGTTATATTTCAGTGGGTATATCCAGTGGTGTATTTCCCATCAGGTCAGTAGACTTGTTGATAGGGAACGATATCCTTCATGCTGGTATATGCAAAGAACCACTTGTGATTAATAATAACACTGATGATAATTAGGCCATTGAAGCTTGTAGAGAGAAACCTATTTTATTTCCTCTCAGCACAATTACTAGAGCTATGTCAAAGATTCAACAACCATCCTTGTCTTCTGTTGAGTTAGTGGATGACAATGATTTGGGCTTGAATATGTTGTTTAGTGATGCTCTGCGCCCAGGATCATTAACACTGACTCCCCCCGGTCATCAACCTAGTCAGGACACAACTGACGTTAAATTTCTAACTCATGATGATTTAATCAAGCATCAGTTTGTTGATCAGTCACTGGAAAGACTGAGAGATATAGCAGTTACTGAGAGTGAAGCAAAGGATCTCGATAATTGTTACTATTATAGTAATAGTGTACTGATGGAGAAAAATAAATGTAAGTTGTCAGCTGATAGTGTTACCACCACAGTCAAGCATCTCGTAGTGTTACCAGTTACATTTCGTGAACAAGCCATTGATTTTGCTCACAATAGTCCCATAGGAGGACATTTGGGTGTCAAGAAGACACTCGGTAAACTGGCAAAACATTTTACTTGGCCAAAGATGAAGGAAACAGTAGCTGATCATGTGCGACGTTGCCATCAGACCTACTATTTTTCTTGAAGATAGGAGTAACTCTGGCCTCTTTGAACCCCTCTGGTACGGTAGTGGTAATGGACAAATTTATTATGTGAGCAATGGGGGATTGGCAATTCAGAGGCACCATCTTATAGGAACTTCGACAGGATGTTATCTGGGCCGGTGATCTTAGTTGGGTTTAACCTGCTTAGTTCTTTATGCACGAAGTCAAGGAGATACACTTACTAGTTGACAACTGTTTGGGGTTACCCCTTTATTGGTATAGTATGTTATAAAGTTATCAGAGTCTGTGTTAAAGGTATTGGATGCAGCTGGTATGCAGCGACAGATGTGTAGTAGGAATTAAAACAATTTGCCACTTTAGTTGTTTCGAGGACTGTCTAACTTATTTCCATTGGGGTCCTTAATCTTGTCCCCAGGATGCGACCCACACCAGTCGACTAACACCCAGGTACCTATTTGCTGCTAGGTGAACAGGACAACAGGTGTAAGGAAACGTGTCGAAATGGTTCGATTCCTGGCGGGTAGAAACATTTCGACACGTTTCCTTACACCTGTTGTCCTGTTCACCTAGCAGCAAATAGGTACCTGGGTGTTAGTCGACTGGTGTGGGTCGCATCCTGGGGGACAAGATTAAGGACCCCAATGGAAATAAGTTAGACAGTCCTCGATGACGCACTGACTTTCTTGGGTTATCCTGGGTGGCTAACCCCCCGGGGTTAAAAATCCGAACGAAATCTTATCTTATCTTATCTTATCTTACCTCGTTATCGATATTTAGTACCAAGTTTTACCTGGAGTTTACCTGGAGAGGGTTTCGGGGGTCAACGCCCCCGCGGCCCGGTATGAGACCAGGCCTCATGGTGGATCAGAGTCTGATCAACCAGGCTGTTACTGCTGGCCGCACGCAACCAGGAGTTTACCTGGAGAGAATTCCTGGGGTCAACGCCCCCGCGGCCCGGTCTGTGACCCTCATGGTGGAACAGGGCTTGATCAACCAGGCTGTTACTGCTGGTTGCACGCAATCCAACGTACGAGCCACAGCCCGGCTGGTCAGGTACCGACTTCAGGTGCCTGTCAAGTGCCTGCTTGAAGACAACCAGGGGTCCATTGGTAATCCCCCTTGTGTATGCTGGGAGGCAGTTGAACAGTCTCTGGTCCCTGACAGTTATTGTATTGTCTCTTAACGTGCTAGTGACACCCCTGCTTTTCATTGCGAGGATGTTGCACCGTCTGCCGAGTCTTTTGCTTTCGGAGAGAGTGATTTTCGTGTGCAAGATTGGTACTAGTCCCTCTAGAATTTTGCAGGTGTATATAATCATGTATCTCTCCCGCCTGCGTTCCAGGGAGTACAGGTTCAGGAACTTCAAGCGTTCCCAGTAATTGAGATGTTTTATCTCCATTATGTGTGCCGTGAAGGTTCCCTGTACATTTTCTAGGTCAGCAATTTCACCTGCCTTGAAAGGTGCTGCTAGTGTGCAGCAATATTCCAGCCTAGAGAGAACAAGCGACCTGAAGAGTGTCATCATGGGTTTGGCATCCCTAGTTTTGAAAGTTCTCATTATCCATCCTGTCATTTTTCTAGCAGATGCAATTAATACAATGTTATGGTCCTTGAAGGTGAGATCCTCCGACATGATCACTCCCAGGTCTTTGACGTTGGTTTTTCGCTCTATTTTGTGGAAGGAATTTGTTTTGTACTCTGATGAAGTTTTAATTTCCTCATGTTTACCATATCGGAGTAATTGAAATTTCTCATCGTTGAACTTCATATTGTTTTCTGCAGCCCACTGAAAGATTTGGTTGATGTCCGCCTGGAGCCTTGCAGTGTCTGCAATGGAAGACACTGTCATGCAGATTCGGGTGTCATCTGCAAAGGAAGACACGGTGCTGTGGCTGACATCCTTGTCTATGTCAGATATGAGGATGAGGAACAAGATGGGAGCGAGTACTGTGCCTTGTGAAACAAAGCTTTTCACCGTAGCCGCCTCAGACTTGACTCTGTTGACTATTACTCTCTGTGTTCTGTTTGTGAGGAAATTATAGATCCATCTACCAACTTTTCCTGTTATTCTTTTAGCACGCATTTTGTGAGCTATTACGCCATAGTCACACTTGTCGAAGGCTTTTGCAAAGTCTGTATATATTACATCTGCATTCTTTTTGTCTTCTAGTGCATCTAGGACCTTGTCGTAGTGATCCAGTAGCTGGGACAGACAGGAGCGACCTGCTCTAAACCCATGTTGCCCTGGGTTGTGTAATTGATGGGTATCTAGATGGGTGGTGATCTTGCTTCTTAGGACCCTTTCAAAGATTTTTATGATATGGGATGTTAGTGCTATCGGTTTGTAGTTCTTTGCTATTGCTTTACTGCCCCCTTTGTGGAGTGGGGCTATGTCTGTTGTTTTTAGTAACTGTGGGACGACTCCAGTGTCCATGCTCCCTCTCCATAGGATGGTAAAAGCACGTGATAGGGGCTTCTTGCAGTTCTTGATGAACACGGAGTTCCATGAGACTGGCCCTGGGGCAGAGTGCATGGGCATGTCATTTATCGCCTGTTCGAAGTCATTTGGTGTCAATATAACATCAGATAGGCTCGTGTTTACCAAATTCTGTGGCTCCCTCATAAAAAATTCATTTAGATCTTCGAATCTCAGTCTGGTTAGCGGCATGCTAAAAACTGAGTCATATTGGGACTTGAGTAACTCATTTCCTTGCTGCCATCTGTGTAAGACCCAATACTGGATGTTGTTCTCGACTTTGATTTGGCATACGAAAAGAAATTGGGTTTCTTTCGATTTCATTTATGGCTTTTAGTTCTTACCGCGATTCCTGACTCCTTTAAGCTTCCTTTAGCTTAAGTTCGATGTTTGCTATTTCTCTGACCAGTGTCTCCCTGCGCATTGCAGATATATTGGCCTCTTTTAGCCGCTCTGTTATTCTTTTCCGTCGCCTGTAAAGGGAGCGCCTGTCTTTTTCTATTTTACATCTACTCCTCCTTTTTCTTAAAGGAATATACCTTGAGCATACATCGAGTGCCACAGAGTTAATCTGTTCTAGGCATAAGTTAGGGGTCTGTGTTGCTTAGTCTATCTTCCCAGCTTATATCATTTAGGACTTGGTTTACTTGGTCCCACTTTATGTTCTTGTTACTGAAGTTGAATATGGTGACGGCTCCCTCGTGACTGATCCCATTTTGTCAGTCTGGGACTCCGCGCATACATGTCTGAACCTCGATTATGTTGTGATCCGAGTATATTGTTTTTGATATGGTGACATTTCGTATCAGATCGTCATTGTTAGTGAAGATGAGGTCCAGTGTATTCTCCAGTCTAGTAGGCTCTATTATTTCCTGGTTTAAGCTGAATTTTGTGCAAAGATTTAAAAGCTCGTGTGTGTGTGAGTTCTCGTCAGAGCTGCCTCCTGGTGTTATCACTGCAACAACATTATTTGCTATATTCCTCCATTTTAGGTGCCTTAAGTTGAAATCCCCCAGGAGCAAGATGTTGGGGGCAGGAGCTGGAAAGTTTTTTAGACAGTGGTCAATTCTCAACAGCTTTTCCTGGAATTGTTGGGACGTTGTATCCCGAGGCTTGTAGACTATCACAATGAGTAGATTTTGGTTCTCGATCTTTACCGCTAAAACTTCAACTACATCATTTGAGGCATTTAGCAGTTCTGTGCAAATAAGTGACTCTGCAATATACAGGCCAACCCCCCCCCCCCACTCTTTTGCCTGTTCACTCTGTCACATCTGTATAGGTTGTAACCTGGGGTCCATATTTCGTTGTCCAAGTGATCCTTTATGTGGGTCTCAGTGAAGGCCGCAAACATTGCATTTGCCTCTGCAAGCAGTCCACGGATGAAAGGCATTTTGTTGTTCGTTGCTGGCTTTAGACCCTGTATATTTGCAAAGAAGAATGTCATCTGATTGGTGGTATTGGTGGTACTGGGGAGGACTTTTTTTCCGGCACTAATATCTGTATCTGTTGGTTTGGAGTGGAGGCCATCGACTGTGATTCCACTCCATAAATGACTGTATTTGGTGTACGATTTCTGCCATTTCCTGCCAGTTTTTTTTCCTTCCAGGTACTAAAAAATCTCTCCCTTTTGAGTGGCTGTGGCTACCCAGGCTTACCCATGGTCTGGATGTTTTGTATCTTTTTGTTCCCTTTAGATGGTGTGCCTGGCAATATAAGTTATAGCACAGTCTTTCCTGTACTGAAGAGGGACACATTTCATGGTGAAAAAGCTTACAGCAAGAGAGTTTGCATTTTCCTGTTGTCATATGGGCATGGCATTTTCTAGGGTGGTCATAGTTGCACGTCCCATCTGTTTTTCCAGATTTCCCATGCCTGCAGATACCTAGTGCATAATATGTGCACAGACTTGGTCTTCGTTTGCCTTGGATTTTTGTGACTGTATTCCCTGTTGGTGCATGTTTTCCTGTCTCATTCCTATCCTCACTAGTGCTAACAATGGAGCTCTCACCAGTTGTTTCTGGTAATATATCCTCACTATTACTAGTGGAGTCCCCTTGTTTGCTATCTCCTGTGGTATTACTAGTTTGTAATATTGGTTTTATCTTGTCCTTGACTACACTCGTTTCCCCACTACAGCTCCTGTCTCCCTCGAGGCCATTTATATTCATTTCACCATGCATACAGTTACTGTCTACCAGGACAGCACCTCCTGCCTTACAGTTCCTGACTACGTAGCCAGCACCTCCAGTCAAACAGTTACTGACAGCCATGACATCATCCGCACCAAAGGTGATAGCACCATCCTGCCCAGACTTTTTATTTTCCCATCTGTTATAGAATGCTTCCAGGTTTTCTAAGAAGGCTGCTTTGATGTTTTCCTCTTTTAATACCAATGTGATTTTAGTCCACAGATTGATCTCATTTGGGCATACCCAAAAACACTTCCCTGATTTAACACCTCTTGTAGATAATTCTTGGATATCTGCACAGGGGGCGTGACACCAATTTCCACAAAGGCTGCATAAAATCCATGTGGAAGCTCGTTTATTTGTTTGGTTGCAGACCACACAGGTTTTCATAATGTGATTTTAATGGTTGATTTACTGTAATTCTACTAATAACCTCATTAAAATTCTACTAATAACCTCCTTAAAGTAAAGATCTGGCTATTTGTATTTCTATTTGTATATGTGCTTGTATATTTGGACAAGCTTACTGCTCTAAGATATTGCTTTAGTAGCTATGGTTTGTGTGTTTTATAAGGGCGCCTAAAACCCTGTCTGTTTATAGTCCCTTTTATTTTCCAATGTAATCCATTTGAAACCGGTCGAGGGTTCGGAACCAGCCGTATCTGATCAGTGTAGCACTTATTAAAACATATCTGGTCGGTGATTTGGCTAACACATGAAGGAACTACTGGAAATTATTTAACCGAGTAATATGTGATTAGAGTGATACAAAAGTATAACTTGCGTGTTGAAGAAACGGTGATTTCTGGCAGCTCCTACAATGACGAACGGTCGAGACCTCAACACTTATTTACAGCCTGAAGGTTTATAGATCACTGTATTTAGCTCTTCTAGATTTTTTCTGTCTCCACCACAACAAATGCTATGTTATCGCTATAGTTGGCTGGTGAAGATTACTAGAGGAAAGTCGCAAGCTGACATACGAACCACAGCCCGGTTAGTCAGGTACTGACTTTAGGTGCCTGTCCAGGGTCTTCTTGAAGACAGCCAGGGGTCTATTGGAAATCCCCCTTATGTATGCTGGGAGGCAATTGAACAGTCTTGGGCCCCGGGCAATTATTGTGTTGTCTCTCAGTGTATTCGTGGTGCCCCTGCTTTTCATCAGGGGAATGTTGCATCTCCTGCCGAGTTTTTTGCTTTCATGTGGAGTGATATCCGTGTGCAGGTTTGGTACCAATCCCTCCAGGACCTTCCAAGTGTATATTATCATATATCTCTCTCGCCTTCGTTCGAGGGAATACAGATCAAGGACCTTCAACTGTTCCCAGTAGTTTAGGTGCCTTATCACACTTATGTGTGCTGTGGAAGTTCTTTGTACACTCTCCAGGTCTGCAACTTTGCCAGCTTTGAAGGAGGCCGTTAGTGTACAGCAGTATTCCAGCCTAGAGAGCACAAGCGATTTGAAGAGAATCATCATGGGCTTGGCGCCCCTAGTTTTGAAGGTTCTCATTATCCATCCTATCATTTTCCTAGCAGATGAGGTAGATACATCGTTGTGGTCTTTCAAGATGAGATCCTCTGATATTATCACTCCCAGGTCCTTCACATTACTTTTCCGTTCTATTGTATGGTTAGGATTCGTGATATATCCTGACACATTTTTAATTTCTTCAAGTTTTCCATATCTGAGTAGCTGAAATTTCTCTTCATTGAACTTCATATTGTTTTGAGTGGCCCATTCGAAGATTTGGTTGATGTTTGCTTGGAGTCTCGCGGTGTCTTCGATGGAGGTCACTGCCGTGGTGATCTGGGTGTCATCCGCTAAGGAAGACACGGAGCTATGGCTTACATCTCTATGTCAGAAATGAGGATAAGGAATAGAATGGGAGCGAGTACTGTGCCTTGTGAAACAGAGCTTCTTACCATGGCTGCCTGGAACTTTACTCTATTCACTATTACTCTTTGTCAGGAAGTTGTAGATCCATCTACCAATTTTTCCCGTTATTCATTTATCCCACATTTTGTGTGCAATTAAACCATGGTCACACTTGTCGAAAGCTTTCGCAAAGTCTATGTATACTACATCTGCATTTTGTTTATCCTCAACAATATCCAGGACCTAGTCATAGTGGTCCAGTAGCTGGGACAGGCAGGAGCGACCTGCTCTAAACCCGTGTTGCCTTGGGTTGTGTAACTGATGGGTATCTAGATGGTTGGCGATCTTGCTTCTTAGAACCCTCTCAAAGATTTTTATGATATAGGATGTTAGTGCTATCGGTCTGTAGTTCTTTGCAATTGCTTTACTGCCACCTTTGTGGAGTGGGGCTATGTCTGTTGTTTTTAGTGTGTGTGGGATGACCCCTGTGTCCATGCTCCCTCTCCATAAAATACTGAAGGCACACGAGAGGGACTTCTTGCAGTTCTTGATGAACACGGAGTTCCACGAGTCTGGGCCTGGGGCAGAGTGCATGGGCATGTCATCAATTGCCTCTTCAAAATCATGTGGAGTTATAATAATATCCGAGAGTTTTGGAATGGCCAAATTTTGGGTTTCGTTCATAAAAAAATCATTAGGACTGTCGACCCTTGGCGTGGGGAGTAGATCGCTGAACACTGAGTCATATTGGGACTTTAGTATCTCACTCATTTCTTGGCTATCTTCTGTGTATGTCCCATCCCGCCTAAGCAGTGAGCCAATACTGGATGTTGTTTTTTCCTTAGATTTGGCATAAAAAAAGAAGTATTTTTTAAATTTCCTTTATGGCTTTTAGTTCTTCCTGTGACTCTTGTCTCTATAAGATTCCTTCAGCTTAAGTTCGATATTTGCAATTTCATTGACTAGTGCTTCCCTTCGTATTTCAGATATATTGACCCCACTCAGCAGCTCTGTGACTCTTCACCTTCGTCTGTATGGGAAGGTCTCTCTCTTTCTAGTTTACATCTTCTCTTTCTCTTTCTTAATGGAATGTGTCTTGAGCAGATCTCAAGAACCACAGAATTCAGTTTTTCAAGGCAAATGTTTGGATCCGTGATGTTTAGAATATCTTCCCAGCTTGTTTCATTTAGGACATGGTTTACTTGGTCCCATTGTATGTTTTTGTTATTGTAATTGAATTTCGTGAAGAGACCTTCATGACTGCTTACATTTTGCTGGTCAGGAGCCCTGTGCATACATGTCTGTACCTCTATTATGTTGTGATCTGAGTGAATTGTCTTTGATACAGTTATATTACGCATCAGATCATCATTGTTAGTGAAGATGAGGTCCAGCATATTTTCTAGTCTTGTAGGCTCCACTATTTGCTTGTTTAAGGTGAATTTGTTGCAGAGATTTAATAGTTCGTGTGTGTGTGAATTTTCATCTGAGCTGCCTCCTGGAGTGATCTCTGCTAAAACATTGCTATACTCCTCCATTTTAGGTGTCTCAAGTCGAAATCTCCTAGTAGTAAGATGTTTGAGGCAGGAGTTGGAAGATTTTCCAGACAGTGGTCAATTTTCTCAAGTTGCCCCTGGAATTGCTGGGAAGTTGCATCTGGAGGCTTGTATACTACCACAGAGACAAGGTTTTAGTTTTCGATCTTTACCGTCAAAACTTCAACTACATCATTTGAGGTGTTTAGTAGTTCTGTGCAAATGAGCGACTCGATGACATACAGGCCAACCCCCCCCCCCTTATTGCCTGTTTAGTCTGTTGCATCGGAATAGGTTATAACCTGGGATCCATATTTCGTTGTCATAATGATCCTTTATGGGGGTCTCTGTGAATGCTGCAAACATTGCATTTGGCTCCGTAAGCAGTCCCTTGATGAAAGGAATTTTGTTGTTTTTTGACGGCTTTACACCCTGTATGTTTGCAAAGACAAATGTCATATTGGTGGAATTTAGGGTTTTTTATTTGCTGGTTGTAGTATCTGTTGTTCTGGGGTAAAGGCCAATGTCCGTGCCTCTGCTGCAGAAGTGTTTTCAGGTGGTGTAGGATTATTATCATTTCTTGCCAGTTTTTTTCCCTTCTGGCCCTAAAAAAAACTCTGTCCCTGGAGAGGTTGTGGCTCCTCTCTTTTGTTTCTCATAGTCTGGCTGGTCTGTGTCTTCTAATCCCCTTCAGATGATGTGCCTGGTAGTATGCATTGTAGCAGTTTCTTTCATGGATTGATGGGTGACACATTTCTGCGTGAAATAAGTTGAAAGAAGGGAAGTTGCACTCTCCTGTTGTCATGTGGGTGCGGCATTTTTTGGGATGGTCAAAAGTGCATGTCCCACCTGTTTTACCAGATATACCGTGCCTGCAGATACCCCAAGGCATAGTATTTACATAGACTGTAATTCTGTTTGCTAGGATTTATTGTAGCTGCGTTCACTGCTGGTGCATTTATTTTTCCTGTTTCCTCAATATCTTTTATCCCTGTATGGACATCAGTGTTTCCACCAGGTTTTGCTGGTAGTGTGTCGACACTGTTCCCTGAGACCTCATCCCATTTTGATCCATCTCCAGCAGTGTCACTATTTTGAACCTCTGTGGACTGAATAACGTTGTCTTCAGTGTCCTCCAGGACAACACTAGTGCTCTCACGAGCTCTATCTTCTAAGACATCACTAGGACACTCTGGAGCACTTTCCTTCAGGACAACACTAGCACCCTCAGCACACCTCCAGGACAGCACTAGCACCCTCAGGAGCACTTTCCTCCAGGACAGCACTAGCTTCCTCAGGAGCACTGTCCAAGACAGCCCCGTCCCTACCACCCATCTTTTTTTTTCCTGCTGTCATACCATGCTGACATGTCTTTCAATAACGATGTTTTATTGGTGTTCTTGTCTTTTAATATAGTTAATAGAGTTAGATCTATCTATGGGTTTATGGCTATACCCCAAGTGTTTTAGTTGTTGCCAGAGCTTTATAGGGTTATTCTTGTACTCCTCGATTTTTGTTCCTTTTACAAGCCTCTGCACTCTGTTCCTCAACCTGTGGAATTCATTTAGTGCTGCAATATCTTGTCTGCCTTAAATTTTTTAGTAACTGGTCTCTGAATTTCATGTTATGTAATATCTCAGTAGTTATCCCGGGTTCTCCTTGGATCAAGAGCACTTCACTAGCGTGATGGCATCTGTATTTATAATAATAATATCTTTATTTTTACAAATACCGTACATGTACAAGGTATACCTGCTTACCTGACATCAATGACATACTACTATATAAAAAGCCCCATGTGAAAAATTTTGATGCAATTTTCCCAAAATTATAGTGCATAAATTTTTATATTGTGAATAAGTGTAATAATGCTGATTTGACCTTCGAGTGGAGGACTGATCTGCGTCTGCGCCGGGGGGAGAGGGAGGATATGTTGAATTCAGTTGGTGAGAACACTTCGTAATTTTTGTCAGAAATTCGGCGTTTTCCGAGGTTTAATGGAGTTCTGGCCTCACATGTGCAGAAACAAGAACTTGGCAGGACATCAAGAAATGTAGTGTGAATGGGGAAGATAAGGAGTCATCACCACCCACAGCTAAATATAACTGTCTTTTATGTAGATTCTAACTGGCCAGTGTAGTTTCTATATGTTAGGCAAGTGTTGTAGGTGATTCAGCTGCATCAGGTGACCTCCAGAGAAAATTTGGTAAGTGGTATCGCAAAGTTTTGGCAATAATTATTGTTATGGGGCTATAGGACCCAACATGTATTTATAAGTAACAGTTACTCTGGAATACCTAATTATATTGAATTGACGGGGACTTTGCTCTAAATGTCAGAAGGACTGATCAACCTTATGACTGAGAGGCAGCTGGGTCAAGCCTATTTTTCTCAATATAATAGGTTATACTATAGACACATAAACACACAATTTAAATAAGTAGTTTATAAAGTTGTATTTCTTTTTGTAAAAGTAAAATTAAGGTGTGGTAGAATTGTGGTAACTGGAGAATTGTGCTTGGCAACAGTCTTTTGTTTTGGTGGGAGGAGCTTAGCTAGTCTTTCTCTCTCTCCCTCTGACTGAGGCTCCCTCTCTCTGTGGCTGACCTTCAACCTGGCAGGATCTCTGGGTCCTTCTTCTATCTTTTGGGGCATCATGTGTGCTCCAGGGGTGAGTTTTTATAATTTAAGTTGTGGCCACCATACCCAGGGTGACTAAAGTGTGTCAAAACACTGGTTAGCCCAGAGTTATGTCAAGAAGAGAGAAGGATAAAAGTTGTTGGAACACACCATGTGGAGAACAGGTATGGAGTGTGTAGATTTTGTTTTGAAAATGTGAGGCTGTGATTGTATATTCTGTACATATCTATTGAGAATACAGTTATATTTTTATAGTAGTAGTTTACATAACCTGTGAAGAGGGCTGGTGAAAGGGTATCAGAGACACTCAAGATGATCAGCCATGATGTAAGTATTACCCCTAGACAGATAAGGCCATTAAGTAAAAAGCTACCCCACACTAGAACATGTAGTGAGAACCTTACTATCAAAGTAATAAGGGAAACCAACGTAACATGGGAGCTTGACCGGGAGAGTTATTTGACTGCTAAAATAACTCAAAACATTCTTTGAACTATATGTGCTGGTATGGGGTAATAACAGTTGCATGTTTCTGATAGAAGATTTACCAAGGTGGTGTCAGTGGAAGTGTTGTTTTCATATATTAGTTTACAGGTTGTTTTTCTCCTAAGGTGGGAGAAAGGTTGAGTAACACATTTTTGTTGAGGTTATGGTAAGTGCTATGTGCATAGTTTACATTCAGTTTGTGTTATTTTATGTGCCTGTGGGAAAACTTTGTCCACTGATACTGTAAGAGGGAAGCAAGTGTTTAAAGATAAAACTATGTCAGAAGATGAGTCTTCAGATTTTTTTAGGCTTCAGGGAAGAAGGTAATAATTCATCAGTAAACATGCCTGTTAACAGTGAACATGAGGGATCACCTACTCCAGGTGATATGGAAATGGAGAGAATGAGACTGAAATTAGCTGTACTAGAGGCTGAAATGAAATTAATGAAAACTAAGGAGGAAGAACGTCAGAGGTTAGGAGGTTCAGAACAAGAGCCTGAGCAGTACTTTAACATAACTAAAGCTGCAAATTTTGTCCCTAAGTTTACAGAGAGTGACCCAGATAGATATTTTTCTTTTTTTGAGAAGACTGCTTTGGAGCAAGGATGGCCCAAACAGAAGTGGGCTACCCTAGTTCGCACACAACTTGTGGGTAAAGGATTCCAGGAGAGTAGAGACTCTGGAGGGGCA
The DNA here is from genome assembly GCF_038502225.1 of Cherax quadricarinatus. Lineage (NCBI taxonomy): Eukaryota > Metazoa > Arthropoda > Malacostraca > Decapoda > Parastacidae > Cherax > Cherax quadricarinatus. Next base: position 19,155,375 of record NC_091293.1, on the reverse strand, counting down.
AGATTTTTCTGATTATAATAAGATTAAAGAGGAAGTATTGCTTGCATACCAAATGATACCTGAGAAATATAGACAAAAGTTCAGAAATAAAAAATTTCATGATGGGCAGACCTTAACCGAGTTTGGGAATGAGAAACTGTTCCTTTTTAAGAAATGGGTTTGTTCTAAAGGAGTTAATAAAGACTATAACAAATTAGTAGATCTGATGGTTCATGAGGAATTGTACAATACAATCCCTGTTGACCTCAGAGAATATTTGGAGGACAAAAACCCAGATAATCTTTCAGAAGCACTGGATCTAGGTGACCGATTCTTGGCTCGCAGGGAATTGGTAAGTAAAAACAGTCATGCTCCTGAAAATTTCCCCACTCCTTCTAAATCTTATTCCAAGTACTATGGTCATAAAGGTAAGTGGGACAAGAATTTTCAGGGACAAATGAAGGCTGAGGCACCCTCTAAAATAGAAAGAAAAGGTAAGTCAGCTGGAGCTCAAAGTTTACCTAGACAATCAGATAATTTTTCAGGTCCTCGAGTAAACAGTACCAGTCCTACACCAAATGGTAAAAATACCTTTAAGAGTTATGCCTGTTACTACTGTAACAAAAATGGACACACACAAAAGTTTTGCTGGTCAAGGCAGCGAGATCAGGAAAGGGAGGAACCACCCCAGAGGACTCTAACTGTAGACACACATCCAGTTGCCTGTATTTCAAAGCAAGGTGAGGAGGTACCCTTGGGTCTAGACCCCAGGATGCAGGTATTTTCTAGTAAGTCCACAGTTGCTTTGCATAAGGATGTGGGTAGGGTTGAGAACATAGTGTCCTTGAGAGATGGATGTAGCACCTACTCTTTGCTACGTGCTGGAGTGCTACCAGTGTCTAAGGATACCTATACTGGGGTAGATATATTGTTGAAGGGTATTACGGGTTCAACCGTAAGGACACCGGTACACAAATTATGGGTAGAATCTACATACCAAGTAGGCTATCTCCCTGTAGGTATCTCAGATGAAATTCCCTTCGAAGGGGTCGACCTCTTATTAGGGAATAATGTGATGGGCCTGTTAGACAGTGAAGAACCACTAGTATGGGGGCAACCAGGCCCCAAAGTTTGGGAGAAGAAGGCTAGGGAGACCCTGCCAGACCTTTTCCCTGTTGGTGCCATCACAAGAAGTATGTCTCGTGACCAGGATACCAAGGGTAATCCTTATATTTCTCATGAGGATGGTGAGGACTTAGGTTTGGAAACTCTATTTTCTGAGGTTGAACTGCAGTCAACTAAAGAAAAGGATACCACAACCCGAGTTGAGCCTAATCAGTGCAGAGATCAAGGAAGTAGTGTGAGGGAGATTGGGCCTACTATGATGCAGTTAATTGCTGCACAGGGGTGTGATGACACACTTAAGTCGATCAGAGCCTCAGCTGTGACTGAAGAGGAATCTTTACGTTTAAATAAATGTTTCTATTTCAGGAAAGGTATACTCATGAAGAAGGCACCTTCGGTTGCAGTACCAGTAGAAGGAGAGCCAAGTTTTTGTCACCAGGTCGTGGTGCCTGAGCCTTATAGAAACCATGTTCTTAGCTTAGTGCATGACACACCTCTAGGTGGACACCTAGGTATTGCTAAAACAGTATCCAGGGTTTCTAGGCACTTCTTCTGGCCTCGGTTGTGGGAGACGGTGGGAGATTATATAAAGACCTGTCATGCCTGCCAAATTATAGGGAAACCTAATCAAAGCATTAAACCTGTTCCCCTTCAGCCAATTTCAGCACCAGGTGAACCCTTCAGCAAGCTGGTAGTGGATGTCGTTGGCCCACTCCCAAGGACCAGAATGGGAAATAATTATTTACTAACAATAATTTGCTCCACTACCAGGTACCCAGAAGCAATCCCTCTATGCAAGATAACAGCTCGAGTGGTCTTAAGGGCTTTGATGAAGTTCTTTTCCCATGTTGGCTTTCCTCGGGAGGTACAAACAGATCAAGGGTCTAACTTTACCTCGAAATTATTTAGGAATGTGTTAAAGGGGTTAGATGTACAGCCCAAATTTTCAACTGCCTATCACCCTCAGTCTCATGGAGTAGTAGAGAAATTTCATCAAACTCTTAAGACAATGATGCGAGCTTATTGTATGAATAACACTAGTGATTGGGATGAGGGTATCCCTTTTCTCTTGTTTGCCGTGCGGGAAAGCACCCAAGAATCTCTCAGTTTCAGCCCTTTCGAGCTTGTCTGTGGTCATCCAGTGAGGGGACCACTGACTATTCTCAAGGAGCATTGGCTGGGTGGTGAAAATGAGGCTTTCCCGCCGGAAGATGTTCTCTTTTTTCAGGAAACGATTGGACCAGGCGAGACAGATGGCAGCAGACAACCTCAAAGCTAGTCAGAGGGCCATGAAGCAGCGGTACGACCAAAGGGCAGCCCCTCGCTCCTTCAGTGTTGGAGAGGAAGTGTTAGCTTTGGAGCCGGTTCCAGGACATGCCTTGGCTGCACGATTTGATGGACCCTTTGTCATCACAGGCAGGTCTGGCCCCAATTATGTAATTAAGATGCCTGGCCGTCGCAAATCAGAAAGGACTGTGCACATTAACAGGTTGAAAAAATACCATTCTAGGGCAGGAGTTGCCGCTATTCAAGTTGAGTATGACGATACTGAAAAACTTCCTGTAACAACAGAAGTAAGGCTGTGCAATTCAGCCATCTTGCAAAATCCCTTGGCACACATGAAGGGACTCAGTGTACAGGGAGCCTGTGACTTGGTTCAGTTACTCCAAAAATTTCCAGATTTGTTTGGGGATGTACCCAAAGTAAGTAAATTGCCTCCCCATGATGTGGATGTCGGGGAAGCTGTTCCAATAAAGCAGGCTCCTTACCGCATGAACCCAACAAAACAACTTCACATGGAGGAAGAAGTGAAATTCCTCCTTCAAAACCAGTTTGTAGTGCCTAGCGAGAGTCAGTGGGCATCTCCATGCCTGATGGTTCCCAAACCTGATGGATCTATGCGTATGTACACTGACTATCGCAGAATAAATGAAGTAACGAAGGCTGACTGTTACCCTTTGCCACGTATGGATGATGTGATTGATGCTGTGGGAGGGGCAAAGTTTGTGAGCAAACTGGACTTACTTAAAGGTTATTATCAGATGCCCCTCACCCAGCGAGCCAAGGAAATTTCAGCCTTCGTCACTCCAGATGGGTTATTTCAATATAATGTTCTTCCTTTTGGGTTAAAAAATGCTCCTGCCACCTTCCAGCATCGTATAAATACTGTCATAAGGGGGTTGGATGGTGTGCAGGCCTATCTAGATGATATTGTGGTATTCAGTAACCAGTGGGAAACTCACTTGGTAAGATTGCAAAAGTTGTTTGAATGTCTATCCCAAGCCAATCTAACCATCAATTTGAGCAAAAGTGAGTTTGGCCAAGCCAGTGTACAATTCTTAGGATATGTAGTTGGTCAGGGAAAAGTTGCCCCAATTCATGCTAAGGTGGAGGCCATTATAAATTTTCCTAGACCACAGAATCGGAAGGCAGTGATGAGGTTCCTGGGCATGGTGGGTTATTACAGACGATTCTGCCCCAACCTCTCCCAGGTAACATCACCACTGACAACTTTGACCAGTCCCAAAGTTCAATTCAACTGGGACAGCAAGTGTGACAGGGCTTTTGAAAATGTGAAAATGTTATTAGGGAATGCTCCTATCTTGAAAAGTCCTGAGTTTGAATGCCCCTTCTCTCTACAAGTGGATGCTAGTGATGTAGGGGTAGGTGCAGTGTTGTTGCAGGGTGATGAGAGAGATAGCCTTCAGCCAGTTTGTTACCATTCAGCCAAATTAAAAAAGCATCAACGTGGTTATGCAACTGTAGAGAAAGAGGCTTTGGCTTTGGTGTTGGCTGTGCAGAAATTTGAAGTTTATATCAGTGCATCCCCACATCCTGTAATAGTGTATAGTGACCATAACCCTCTGAGGTTTTTGCAAAGAATGAGAAACCACAATCAAAGACTCTTAAGATGGGCTTTGTTCCTACAGCCTTTTAATTTGAAAGTTAAATATATAAAAGGCTCAGAGAATGTGGTTGCTGATGCTCTCTCTAGATGTTTCATGTAGATGCATGGTGCATACTTTGTACATAGTGTTTGTCATGTGCTGACCTTGTTGTTTTTGCAGTGGTGAACTCTCGGCGAGCCTGAGTACTCCCTACCAGCCATCTGACTGTGAAGGAGTCGAGTCAGAGCCGAAAGTGTGACGAGGGTCAGGGTGTACGTAAATGTGAGTTGAGGCAGTGGTTGACAACCTTCGGTAACATGAGACGTTCAGGAAGGTATGTGATGTTGTGTCTTGGTGTGCCCTTTGTACAAAACGGCCCGACGATTTGCCTTTGTGGTCCCTTGGACCCATCCATGTTCTATGACAGCCTCCTCTTCATAAGTTTGGAGGATCTGTGTGGAGTGGGACCTCGGAAGATGGGCTTGAGTGCCTGACCATGTTAAGGATCGTGAGTGTTGACTGGAAGTCTCACTGTTTGGTTCGGCCACCAAGTGAGAGACACCTTGACATGTTTTGTGAAGTTTCCTGCCTGGTGTACACCTAACTGCTCTGGGTTTGGCTCTACTCTCGTCTCCTGATCAGGAAGATGCCACCCTGGAATACCAGTTGCTTGCTGGATTACTGCAGCAGAGGCACAGGCCTGCTGGTGCGGGCTTTCACAGTGGACATTGTGTGCAATTCTTGCATTGTAATGTGTATTGTTTAAAAGCCTCTAAAATTGTAAATAGTTACACCCTTGAGTATATGGGTATGGTTAAAATGCTTTTATAAAAAATTCTGCAATCTGTTGTAAATAACAGTAAAGTGAAGAGTAGTTATGGTGCTAGGAAATATGTAGCATTTCTAGTAGTCTTGTTTACCGCCTTCAGACTTAAGCAATATACTTTTTACTAGCCGTATCCTGAGGGACATGGCTAGCTTTTGTGAGACTTCGTCTGGAGGTGGGGGTGTTATGGGGCTATAGGACCCAACATGTATTTATAAGTAACAGTTACTCTGGAATACCTAATTATATTGAATTGATGGGGACTTTGCTCTAAATGTCAGAAGGGTTGATCAACCTTATGACTGAGAGGCAGCTGGGTCAAGCCTATTTTTCTCAATATAATAGGTTATACTATAGACACATAAATACACAATTTAAATAGGTAGTTTATAAAGTTGTATTTCTTTTTGTAAAAGTAAAATTAAGGTGTGGTAGAATTGTGGTAACTGGAGAATTGTGCTTGGCAACAGTCTTTTGTTTTGGTGGGAGGAGCTTAGCTAGTCTTTCTCTCTCTCCCTCTGACTGAGGCTCCCTCTCTCTGTGGCTGACCTTCAACCTGGCAGGATCTCTGGGTCCTTCTTCTATCTTTTGGGGCATCATGTGTGCTCCAGGGGTGAGTTTTTATAATTTAAGTTGTGGCCACCATACCCAGGGTGACTAAAGTGTGTCAAAACACTGGTTAGCCCAGAGTTATGTCAAGAAGAGAGAAGGATAAAAGTTGTTGGAACACACCATGTGGAGAACAGGTATGGAGTGTGTAGATTTTGTTTTGAAAATGTGAGGCTGTGATTGTATATTCTGTACATATCTATTGAGAATACAGTTATATTTTTATAGTAGTAGTTTTCATAACCTGTGAAGAGGGCTGGTGAAAGGGTATCAGAGACACTCAAGATGATCAGCCATGATGTAAGTATTACCCCTAGACAGATAAGGCCATTAAGTAAAAAGCTACCCCACACTAGAACATGTAGTGAGAACCTTACTATCAAAGTAATAAGGGAAACCAACGTAACATGGGAGCTTGACCGGGAGAGTTATTTGACTGCTAAAATAACTCAAAACATTCTTTGAACTATATGTGCTGGTATGGGGTAATAACAGTTGCATGTTTCTGATAGAAGATTTACCAAGGTGGTGTCAGTGGAAGTGTTGTTTTCATATATTAGTTTACAGGTTGTTTTTCTCCTAAGGTGGGAGAAAGGTTGAGTAACACATTTTTGTTGAGGTTATGGTAAGTGCTATGTGCATAGTTTACATTCAATTTGTGTTATTTTATGTGCCTGTGGGAAAACTTTGTCCACTGATACTGTAAGAGGGAAGCAAGTGTTTAAAGATAAAACTATGTCAGAAGATGAGTCTTCAGATTTTTTTAGGCTTCAGGGAAAAAGGTAATAATTCATCAGTAAACATGCCTGTTAACAGTGAACATGAGGGATCACCTACTCCAGGTGATATGGAAATGGAGAGAATGAGACTGAAATTAGCTGTACTAGAGGCTGAAATGAAATTAATGAAAACTAAGGAGGAAGAACGTCAGAGGTTAGGAGGTTCAGAACAAGAGCCTGAGCAGTACTTTAACATAACTAAAGCTGCAAATTTTGTCCCTAAGTTTACAGAGAGTGACCCAGATAGATATTTTTCTTTTTTTGAGAAGACTGCTTTGGAGCAAGGATGGCCCAAACAGAAGTGGGCTACCCTAGTTCGCACACAACTTGTGGGTAAAGGATTCCAGAGAGTAGAGACTCTGGAGGGGCAAGATTTTTCTGATTATGATAAGATTAAAGAGGAAGTATTGCTTGCATACCAAATGATACCTGAGAAATATAGACAAAAGTTCAGAAATAAAAAAATTCGGGATGGGCAGACCTTAACTGAGTTTGGGAATGAGAAACTGTTCCTTTTTAAGAAATGGGTTTGTTCTAAAGGAGTTAATAAAGACTATAACAAATTAGTAGATCTGATAGTTCATGAGGAATTGTACAATACAATCCCTGTTGACCTCAGAGAATATTTGGAGGACGAAAACCCAGATAATCTTTCAGAAGCACTGGATCTAGGTGACCGATTCTTGGCTCGCAGGGAATTGGTAAGTAAAAACAGTCATGCTCCTGAAAATTTCCCCACTCGTTCTAAATCTTATTCCAAGTCCTATGGTCATAAAGGTAAGTGGGACAAGAATTTTCAGGGACAAATGAAGGCTGAGGCACCCTCTAAAATAGAAAGAAAAGGTAAGTCAGCTGGAGCTCAAAGTTTACCTAGACAATCAGATAATTTTTCAGGTCCTCGAGTAAACAGTACCAGTCCTACACCAAATGGTAAAAATACCGTTAAGAGTTATGCCTGTTACTACTGTAACAAAACTGGACACACACAAAAGTTTTGCTGGTCAAGGCAGGAAAGGGAGGAACCACCCCAGAGGACTCTAACTGTAGACACACATCCAGTTGCCTGTATTTCAAAGCAAGGTGAGGAGGTACCCTTGGGTCTAGACCCCAGGATGCAGGTATTTTCTAGTAAGTCCACAGTTGCTTTGCATAAGGATGTGGGTAGGGTTGAGAAAATAGTGTCCTTGAGAGATGGATGTAGCACCTACTCTTTGCTACGTGCTGGAGTGCTACCAGTGTCTAAGGATACCTATACTGGGGTAGATATATTGTTGAAGGGTATTACGGGTTCAACCGTAAGGACACCGGTACACAAATTATGGGTAGAATCTACATACCAAGTAGGCTATCTCCCTGTAGGTATCTCAGATGAAATTCCCTTCGAAGGGGTCGACCTCTTATTAGGGAATAATGTGATGGGCCTGTTAGACAGTGAAGAACCACTAGTATGGGGGCAACCAGGCCCCAAAGTTTGGGAGAAGAAGGCTAGGGAGACCCTGCCAGACCTTTTCCCTGTTGGTGCCATCACAAGAAGTATGTCTCGTGACCAGGATACCAAGGGTAATCCTTATATTTCTCATGAGGATGGTGAGGACTTAGGTTTGGAAACTCTATTTTCTGAGGTTGAACTGCAGTCAACTAAAGAAAAGGATACCATAACCCGAGTTGAGCCTAATCAGTGCAGAGATCAAGGAAGTAGTGTGAGGGAGATTGGGCCTACTATGATGCAGTTAATTGCTGCACAGGGGTGTGATGACACACTTAAGTCGATCAGAGCCTCAGCTGTGACTGAAGAGGAATCTTTACGTTTAAATAAATGCTTCTATTTCAGGAAAGGTATACTCATGAAGAAGGCACCTTCGGTTGCAGTACCAGTAGAAGGAGAGCCAAGTTTTTGTCACCAGGTCGTGGTGCCTGAGCCTTATAGAAACCATGTTCTTAGCTTAGTGCATGACACACCTCTAGGTGGACACCTAGGTATTGCTAAAACAGTATCCAGGGTTTCTAGGCACTTCTTCTGGCCTCGGTTGTGGGAGACGGTGGGAGATTATATAAAGACCTGTCATGCCTGCCAAATTATAGGGAAACCTAATCAAAGCATTAAACCTGTTCCCCTTCAGCCAATTTCAGCACCAGGTGAACCCTTCAGCAAGCTGGTAGTGGATGTCGTTGGCCCACTCCCAAGGACCAGAATGGGAAATAATTATTTACTAACAATAATTTGCTCCACTACCAGGTACCCAGAAGCAATCCCTCTACGCAAGATAACAGCTCGAGTGGTCTTAAGGGCTTTGATGAAGTTCTTTTCCCATGTTGGCTTTCCTCGGGAGGTACAAACAGATCAAGGGTCTAACTTTACCTCGAAATTATTTAGGAATGTGTTAAAGGGGTTAGATGTACAGCCCAAATTTTCAACTGCCTATCACCCTCAGTCTCAGGGAGTAGTAGAGAGATTTCATCAAACTCTTAAGACAATGATGCGAGCTTATTGTATGAATAACACTAGTGATTGGGATGAGGGTATCCCTTTTCTCTTGTTTACCGTGCGGGAAAGCACCCAAGAATCTCTCAGTTTCAGCCCTTTCGAGCTTGTCTGTGGTCATCCAGTGAGGGGACCACTGACTATTCTCAAGGAGCATTGGCTGGGTGGTGAAAATGAGGCTTTCCCGCCGGAAGATGTTCTCTTTTTCAGGAAACGATTGGACCAGGCGAGACAGATGGCAGCAGACAACCTCAAAGCTAGTCAGAGGGCCATGAAGCAGCGGTACGACCAAAGGGCAGCCCCTCGCTCCTTCAGTGTTGGAGAGGAAGTGTTAGCTTTGGAGCCGGTTCCGGGACATGCCTTGGCTGCACGATTTGATGGACCCTTTGTCATCACAGGCAGGTCTGGCCCCAATTATGTAATTAAGATGCCTGGCCGTCGCAAATCAGAAAGGACTGTGCACATTAACAGGTTGAAAAAATACCATTCTAGGGCAGGAGTTGCCGCTATTCAAGTTGAGTGTGACGATACTGAAAAACTTCCTGTAACAACAGAAGTAAGGCTGTGCAATTCAGCCATCTTGCAAAATCCCTTGGCACACATGAAGGGACTCAGTGTACAGGGAGCCTGTGACTTGGTTCAGTTACTCCAAAAATTTCCAGATTTGTTTGGGGATGTACCCAAAGTAAGTAAATTGCCTCCCCATGATGTGGATGTCGGGGAAGCTGTTCCAATAAAGCAGGCTCCTTACCGCATGAACCCAACAAAACAACTTCACATGGAGGAAGAAGTGAAATTCCTCCTTCAAAACCAGTTTGTAGTGCCTAGCGAGAGTCAGTGGGCATCTCCATGCCTGATGGTTCCCAAACCTGATGGATCTATGCGTATGTGCACTGACTACCGCAGAATAAATGAAGTAACGAAGGCTGACTGTTACCCTTTGCCACGTATGGATGATGTGATTGATGCTGTGGGAGGGGCAAAGTTTGTGAGCAAACTGGACTTACTTAAAGGTTATTATCAGATACCCCTCACCCAGCGAGCCAAGGAAATTTCAGCCTTCGTCACTCCAGATGGGTTATTTCAATATAATGTTCTTCCTTTTGGGTTAAAAAATGCTCCTGCCACCTTCCAGCGTCGTATAAATACTGTCATAAGGGGGTTGGATGGTGTGCGGGCCTCTCTAGATGATATTGTGGTATTCAGTAACCAGTGGGAAACTCACTTGGTAAGATTGCAAAAGTTGTTTGAATGTCTATCCCAAGCCAATCTAACCGTCAATTTGAGCAAAAGTGAGTTTGGCCAAGCCAGTGTACAATTCTTAGGATATGTAGTTGGTCAGGGAAAAGTTGCCCCAATTCATGCTAAGGTGGAGGCCATTATAAATTTTCCTAGACCACAGAATCGGAAGGCAGTGATGAGGTTCCTGGGCATGGTGGGTTATTACAGACGATTCTGCCCCAACCTCTCCCAGGTAACGTCACCACTGACAACTTTGACCAGTCCCAAAGTTCAATTCAACTGGGACAGCAAGTGTGACAGGGCTTTTGAAAATGTGAAAATGTTATTAGGGAATGCTCCTATCTTGAAAAGTCCTGAGTTTGAATGCCCCTTCTCTCTACAAGTGGATGCTAGTGATGTAGGGGTAGGTGCAGTGTTGTTGCAGGGTGATGAGAGAGATAGCCTTCAGCCAGTTTGTTACCATTCAGCCAAATTAAAAAAGCATCAACGTGGTTATGCAACTGTAGAGAAAGAGGCTTTGGCTTTGGTGTTGGCTGTGCAGAAATTTGAAGTTTATATCAGTGCATCCCCACATCCTGTAATAGTGTATAGTGACCATAACCCTCTGAGGTTTTTGCAAAGAATGAGAAACCACAATCAAAGACTCTTAAGATGGGCTTTGTTCCTACAGCCTTTTAATTTGAAAGTTAAATATATAAAAGGCTCAGAGAATGTGGTTGCTGATGCTCTCTCTAGATGTTTCATGTAGATGCATGGTGCGTACTTTGTACATAGTGTTTGTCATGTGCTGACCTTGTTGTTTTTGCAGTGGTGAACTCTCGGCGAGCCTGAGTACTCCCTACCAGCCATCTGACTGTGAAGGAGTCGAGTCAGAGCCGAAAGTGTGACGAGGGTCAGGGTGTACGTAAATGTGAGTTGAGGCAGTGGTTGACAACCTTCGGTAACATGAGACGTTCAGGAAGGTATGTGATGTTGTGTCTTGGTGTGCTCTATGTACAAAACGGCCCGACGATTTGCCTTTGTGGTCCCTTGGACCCCTCCATGTTCTATGACAGCCTCCTCTTCATAAGTTTGGAGGATCTGTGTGGAGTGGGACCTCGGAAGATGGGCTTGAGTGCCTGACCATGTTAAGGATCGTGAGTGTTGACTGGAAGTCTCACTGTTTGGTTCGGCCACCAAGTGAGAGACACCTTGACATGTTTTGTGAAGTTTCCTGCCTGGTGTACACCTAACTGCTCTGGGTTTGGCTCTACTCTCGTCTCCTGATCAGGAAGATGCCACCCTGGAATACCAGTTGCTTGCTGGATTACCGCAGCAGAGGCACAGGCCTGCTGGTGCGGGCTTTCACAGTGGACATTGTGTGCAATTCTTGCATTGTAATGTGTATTGTTTAAAAGCCACTAAAATTGTAAATAGTTACACCCTTGAGTATATGGGTATGGTTAAAATGCTTTTATAAAAAATTCTGCAATCTGTTGTAAATAACAGTAAAGTGAAGAGTAGTTATGGTGCTAGGAAATATGTAGCATTTCTAGTAGTCTTGTTTACCGCCTTCAGACTTAAGCAATATACTTTTTACTAGCCGTATCCTGAGGGACACGGCTAGCTTTTGTGAGACTTCGTCTGGAGGTGGGGGTGTTATGGGGCTATAGGACCCAACATGTATTTATAAGTAACAGTTACTCTGGAATACCTAATTATATTGAATTGATGGGGACTTTGCTCTAAATGTCAGAAGGGCTGATCAACCTTATGACTGAGAGGCAGCTGGGTCAAGCCTATTTTTCTCAATATAATAGGTTATACTATTGACACATAAACACACAATTTAAATAAGTAGTTTATAAAGTTGTATTTCTTTTTGTAAAAGTAAAATTAAGGTGTGGTAGAATTGTGGTAACTGGAGAATTGTGCTTGGCAACAGTCTTTTGTTTTGGTGGGAGGAGCTTAGCCAGGCTCTCTCTCTCTCTCTCCCTCTCACTGACTCTCTCTCTCTGTGGCTGACCTTCAACCTGGCAGGATCTCTGGGTCCTTCTTCTATCTTTTGGGGCATCATGTGTGCTCCAGGGGTGAGTTTTTATAATTCAAGTTGTGGCCACCATACCCAGGGTGACTAAAGTGTGTCAAAACACTGGTTAGCCCAGAGTTATGTCAAGAAGAGAGAAGGATAAAAGTTGTTGGAACACACCATGTGGAGAACAGGTATGGAGTGTGTAGATTTTGTTTTGAAAATGTGAGGCTGTGATTGTATATTCTGTACATATCTATTGAGAATACAGTTATATTTTTATAGTAGTAGTTTACATAACCTGTGAAGAGGGCTGGTGAAAGGGTATCAGAGACACTCAAGATGATCAGCCATGATGTAAGTATTACCCCTAGACAGATAAGGCCATTAAGTAAAAAGCTACCCCACACTAGAACATGTAGTGAGAACCTTACTATCAAAGTAATAAGGGAAACCAACGTAACAATTATACCGATTTGTGTTATATGCTTAACGTTAACTGTATTAGACCCCCGTATTTCAGCAAGTCAAACCCAATTTATACAGTCCACAACAAAACAGTTTTTACCAGAACTACTGGTTTCTTAAATGTAATGGTTAATTTTAGTTCCTGGCTGATGTGAGCGTAGTTTGAGTGTTGTCCCTGTTCACCCATCAGTAAAATGGGTACCTGGGTGTTAGTCGACAGGTGTAGGTCGCATCCTGGGATAAAATATTGATCTAATTAGATAAGAATAAAAAGTTTATTTCAGCATGATACAATGTTTGTACAAAGGAATATGACATTTGGGTGTACGTGCCAAAAGCCCTTTTACATGCAGAGTATTTCAGACAAACTTAAGACTAACTTAAGATTAAAAAGGCAATAACTATTAGTGTAATTTTGCATATATAGTCACTTAGGTGAGTGAAATTTTAAATTTAGGAGTTCACAATGATTACAAGAGAATTGAATATTTTATCAGTTCATGCTATATGTTATTAATTACTCTGATAGAGAGCAATTACAGTTTTGATTATTATCATAAAACGAACACAATGGATTGATTTACCTTTTAGAGGATAACAGATATTGAGAGTAGGTATACATCGATTGTAATTTGCCTGAAATGCTATGAATAACAACAGCCTTTCTATATAGTAGTATGTCACTGGTATCAGCTAGGCCTGCATGCCTTGTACATGTATTTGTAGATGAAGATATTATTATTATTATTATTATTATTATTATATCATTCACACTACCACTCTCTTGTCAGAGGCTTGTGGATACAATGGTTCAGCTGATCCTCCCCAGCCATCCTTCAGAGTGCAGGCACTGTACTTCCCACCTTCAGAACTCAAGTCTGCCAGATCAGTTTCTCTGAATCCCTTCACAAAATGTTACTCTGCTTACATTTCAACAGCTCGTCAGGTCCCAGAAACCATTTGCCTCCACTCACTCCTATCTAGCATGCCGACACCTACCTCCTGGTCATCCAAACCCCTTGCACATAAAGCCTCCTTTACTCTCCTCCCTCTATTCTTTCCTAGGACAACCCCTACTCTGCTCTCCCGCCACTACAGATTTATGCACCCTCCAAGTCATCCTATTTTGCTCCATCTTCTCTCAATGACCAAACCGCCTCAACAGCCCATCCTCAACTCTCTGAATAATCCTTTCAGTAACCCCGCACCTCCTGCTAATTTCCAAACTACGGATTTTCTGTATAATATATACACAACACATTACCCTCAGGCACATCCCCACTGCAACATTTACAACCCAAGCTTCACACCCATACAACTACATATCTACCCTAACAATTATTACTTCATAAATTGTGAAGTATAACTGCAGCCCTTATGTGTCATGGTAACAATGCATCCCTCCAGCCTACACATCCTCCTCAGTCTCTGGCAGATCTTCATTATTAGTCTCAGGCAAAAAGGTTGTTAGTAGAGCAGCTGCGAGGGAGAACCCGCCAAAAACAACAGAAGGAGCCCACCATGCCTCCGTAACCTGCACAAATCAAAATTAAGAAAATTAAAAAAAAGAAAAAGTCTTTATTTCTCTGTTAATATTACAATGTGGGGTTTACATATTATATGATATTATTACATATTATAAAATACTTATTACAAAGAAGGCCACTAGTATGCCTAGGTAGGCCTAGGTATTTCGGGCAGACTAATGCTAGTTCTTACTCTATATTGACACAGGTTATGGATCATACTGGTATAAAAGTGAGGCAGCTGTAGTCATTAACTAGATTTACAAAACTGAGGTAGTTCAAAATATTTAAGAACTAAACAATTAGTTATTCTATTAATGGAAATGTTCTCGTTTTGGCATGACTCAGTTTCTACATTGGACTGTCTTAGACAAACTTATGACTACCTTAACAATTATGAAGAAACAACTGTATTCAGAATTTTATGTCTACAGTAATGTGTAGATTAAGGGGAGTCACAGATATTAGTAAGTTTATTGTGCTTTGGATGTGTACAAGTTAAGGTAGTTTTTATGTTGTTAGCTACCGGTGGTGTTTGTTAGCTACCGGTGGTGTTTGTTAGCTACCGGTGGTGTTTGTTAGCTACCGGTGGTGTTTGTTACCTACCGGTGGTGTTTGTTACCTACCGGTGGTGTTTGTTAGCTACCGGTGGTGTTTGTTACCTACCGGTGGTGTTTGTTACCTACCGGTGGTGTTTGTTACCTACCGGTGGTGTTTGTTACCTACCGGTGGTGTTTGTTAGCTACCGGTGGTGTTTGTTACCTACCGGTGGTGTTTGTTACCTACCGGTGGTGTTTGTTACCTACCGGTGGTGTTTGTTAGCTACCGGTGGTGTTAGCTACCGGTAGTGTGTGTTAGCAACCGGTGGTGTTTGTTAGCTACCGGTGGTGTTTGTTAGCTACCGGTGGTGTTTGTTACCTACCGGTGGTGTTTGTTAGCTACCGGTGGTGTTTGTTAGCTACCGGTGGTGTCAGCTATCGGTAGTGTGTGTTAGCTACCGGTGGTGTTTGTTAGCTACCGGTGGTGTTTGTTAACTACCGGTGGTGTTTGTTAGCTACCGGTGGTGTTTGTTAGCTACCGGTGGTGTTACCTACCGGTAGTGTGTGTTAGCTACCGGTGGTGTTTGTTAGCTACCGGTGGTGTTTGTTAGCTACTGGTGGTGTTTGTTAGCTACCGGTGGTGTTTGTTAGCTACCGGTGGTGTTTGTTAGCTACCAGTGGTGTTTGTTAGCTACCGGTGGTGTTTGTTAGATACCGGTGGTGTTTGTTACCTACCGGTGGTGTTTGTTAGCTACCGGTGGTGTTTGTTAGCTACCGGTGGTGTTTGTTACCTGCCGGTGGTGTTTGTTAGCTACCGGTGGTGTGTGTTAGCTACCGGTGGTGTGTGTTAGCTACCGGTGGTGTTTGCTAGCTACCGGTGGTGTTTGTTACCTACCGGTGGTGTTTGTTAGCTACCGGTGGTGTTTGTTAGCTACCGGTGGTGTTTGTTAGCTACCGGTGGTGTTTGTTAGCTACCGGTGGTGTTTGTTAGCTACCGGTGGTGTGTGTTAGCTACTGGTGGTGTGTGTTAGCTACCGGTGGTGTGTGTTAGCTACCGGTGGTGTTTGTTAGCTACCGGTGGTGTTTGTTAGCTACCGGTGGTGTTTGTTAGCTACCGGTGGTGTTTGTTAGCTACCGGTGGTGTTTGTTAGCTACCGGTGGTGTTTGTTAGCTACCGGTGGTGTTTGTTAGCTACCGGTGGTGTTTGTTAGCTACCGGTGGTGTTTGTTAGCTACCGGTGGTGTTTGTTAGCTACCGGTGGTGTTTGTTAGCTACCGGTGGTGTTTGTTAGCTACCGGTGGTGTTTGTTAGCTACCGGTGGTGTGTGTTAGCTACTGGTGGTGTGTGTTAGCTACCGGTGGTGTGTGTTAGCTACCGGTGGTGTTTGTTAGCTACCGGTGGTGTTTGTTAGCTACCGGTGGTGTTTGTTAGCTACCGGTGGTGTTTGTTAGCTACCGGTGGTGTTTGTTAGCTACCGGTGGTGTTTGTTAGCTACCGGTGGTGTTTGTTAGCTACCGGTGGTGTGTGTTAGCTACTGGTGGTGTGTGTTAGCTACCGGTGGTGTGTGTTAGCTACCGGTGGTGTTTGCTAGCTACCGGTGGTGTTTGTTAGCTAACGGTGGTGTTTGTTAGCTACCGGTGGTGTTTGTTAGCTAACGGTGGTGTTTGTTAGCTACCGGTGGTGTTTGTTAGCTACCGGTGGTGTTTGTTAGCTACCGGTGGTGTGTGTTAGCTACCGGTGGTGTGTGTTAGCTACCGGTGGTGTTTGCTAGCTACCGGTGGTGTTTGTTAGCTACCGGTGGTGTTTGTTAGCTACCGGTGGTGTTTGTTAGCTACCGGTGGTGTTTGTTAGCTACCGGTGGTGTTTGTTAGCTACCGGTGGTGTTTGTTAGCTACCGGTGGTGTTTGCTATCTACCGGTGGTGTTTGTTAGCTACCGGTGGTGTTTGATAGCTACCGGTGGTGTTTGTTAGCTACCGGTGGTGTTTGTTAGCTACCGGTGGTGTTTGTTAGCTACCGGTGGTGTTTGCTAGCTACCGGTGGTGTTAGCTACCGGTGGTGTTTTTTAGCTACCGGTGGTGTTTGTTAGCTACCGGTGGTGTTTGCTAGCTACCGGTGGTGTTTGTTAGCTACCGGTGGTGTTTGTTAGCTAACGGTGGTGTTTGCTAGCTACCGCTGGTGTTTGTTAGCTACCGGTGGTGTTTGTTAGCTACCGGTGGTGTTTGTTAGCTACCGGTGGTGTTTGTTAGCTACTGGTTGTGTGTGTGAGCTACCGGTGGTGTTTGATAGCTACCGGTCGGGTGTGATAGCTACCGGTGGTGTGTGTTAGCTACCTGTGGTGTGCGTTAGCTACCGGTGGTGTTTGTTAGCTACCGGTGGTGTGTGTGAGCTACCGGTGGTGTTTTTTAGCTACTCGTGGAGGGTGTTAGCTACTGGTGGTGTTTGTTAGCTACCGGTGGTGTGTGCGAGCTACCGGTGGTGTTTGTTAGCTACCGGTGGTGTTTGTTAACTACCGGTGGTGTTTGTTAGCTACCGGTGGGGTGTGTTAGCTACGGGTGGGGGTTGTTAGCTACCGGTGGTGTGTGTGAGTTACCGGTGGTGTTTGTTAGCTACCGGTGGTGTGTTAGCTACCGGTGGTGTGTGAGTTCCCGGTGGTGTGTGTTAGCTACTGGTGGTGTTTGTTAGCTACCGGGGGGGTGTGTTAGCTACCGGTGGTGTTTGTTAGCTACCAGTGGTGTTTGTTAGCTACCGGTGGTGTTTGTTAGCTACCGGTCGTGTGTGTTAGCTACCGGTGGTGTTGTTAGCTACCGGTGGTGTGTGTTAGCTACCGGTGGGGTTTGTTAGCTACCGGTGGTGTGTGTTAGCTACCGGTGGTGTTTTAGCTACCGGTGGTGTTTGTTAGCTACCGGTGGTGTGTGTTAGCTAGCTAACGGTGGTGTTTGTTAGCTACCGGTGGTGTGTGTGAGCTACCGGTGGTGTGTGTGAGCTACCCGTGGTGTTTGTTAGCTACTGGTGGTGTTTGTTAGCTACCGGTGGTGTGTGTGAGCTACCGGTGGTGTGTGTGAGCTACCGTTGGTGTGTGTGAGATACCGGTGGTGTTTGTGAGCTACCGTTGGTGTTTGTTATATACCCGTTGTGTGTGTTAGCTACCGGTGGTGTTAGCTACATGTGGTGTGTGTGAGCTACCGGTGGTGTTTGTTAGCTACCGGTGGTGTTTGTTAGCTACCGGTGGTGTTTGTTAGCTACCGGTGGTGTTTGTTAGCTACCGGTGGTGTGTGTTAGCTACCGGTGGTGTTTGTTAGCTACCGGTGGTGTTTGTTAGCTACCGGTGGTGTGTGTTAGCTACCGGTGGTGTGTGTTAGCTACCGGTGGTGTGTGTTAGCTACCTTTGGTGTGTGTTAGCTACCGGTGTTGTGTGTTAGCTACCGGTGGTGTGTGTTAGCTACTTGTGGTGTGTGTTAGCTACCGGTGGTGTGTGTTAGCTACCGGTGGTGTGTGTTAGCTACCGGTGGTTTGTGTTAGCTACTCTTGGGGTGTGTTTGCTACCGGTGGGGTGTGTTAGCTACCGGTGGTGTGTGTGTGAGCTACCGGTGGTGTGTGTGAGCTACCGTTGGTGTGTGTGAGCTGCCCGTGGTGTGTGTTAGCTTCTGGTGGCGTTTGTTAGCTACCGGTGGTGTGTGTGAGCTACCGGTGGTGTGTGTGAGCTACCCGTGGTGTGTGTTAGCTGCCGGTGGTGTTTGTTAGCTACCCGTGGTGTATGTTAGCTACCCGTTGTGTGTGTGAGCTACCGGTGGTGTTTGTTAGCTACCGGTGGTGTGTGTGTGAGCTACCGGTGGTGTGTGTGAGCTACCGTTGGTGTGTGTGAGCTGCCCGTGGTGTGTGTTAGCTTCTGGTGGCGTTTGTTAGCTACCGGTGGTGTGTGTGAGCTACCGGTGGTGTGTGTTAGTACCGGTGGGGTGTGTTACCTACCGGTGGTGTGTGTTAGCTACCGGTTGTGTGTGTTAGCTACTGGTGGGTTGTGTTAGCTACCTGTGGTGTGCGTTAGCTACCGGTGGTGTTTGTTAGCTACCGGTGGTGTGTGTTAGCTACCGGTGGTGTGTGTTAGCTACCGGTGGTGTGTGTTAGCTACCGGTGGTGTGTGTTAGCTACCGGTAGTGTGTGTTAGCTACCGGTGTTGGGTGTTAGCTACCAGAGGTGGGTGTTAGCTACCGGTGGTGTGTGTTAGCTACTGGTGGTGTGTGTTAGCTACCGGAGGAGTGTGTTAGCTACCGGTGGTGTATGTTAGCTACCGGTGGTGTGTGTTAGCTACCGGTGGTGTGTGTTAGCTACCGGTGGTGTGTGTTAGCTACCCGTGGTGTGCGTTAGATTCCGGTGATGTGTTAGGTACTGGTGGGGTGTCTTAGCTACTGGTTGTGTGTGTTAGCTACCGGAGGTGTGTGTTAGCTACCGGGGGGGGGTGTGAGCTAATCGTGGTGTATGTTAGCTAACCGTTGTGTGTGTGAGCTACCGGTTGTGTTTGTTAGCTACCGGTGGTGTGTGTGTGAGCTACCGGTGGTGTGTGTGTGAGCTACCGTTGGTGTGTGTGAGCTACCCGTGGTGTGTGTTAGCTACTGGAGGTGTTTGTTAGCTACCGTTGGTGTGTGTGAGCTACCGGTGGTGTGTGTGAGCTACCGTTGGTGTGTGTGAGCTGCCCGTGGTGTGTGTTAGCTACTGGTGGCGTTTGTTAGCTACCGGTGGTGTGTGTGAGCTACCGGTGGTGTGTGTGAGCTACCGTTGGTGTTTGTTATATACCCGTTGTGTGTGTTAGCTACCGGTGGTGTTTGTTAGCTACATGTGGTGTGTGTGAGCTACCGGTGGTGTTTGTTATCTACCGGTGGTGTGTGTTAGCTACCGGTGGTGTGTGTTAGCTACCGGTGGTGTGTTAGTTAACGGTGGTGTTTGTTAGCTACTGGTTGTGTGTGTTAGCTACCGGAGGTGTGTGTTAGCTACCGTTAGTGCGTGTTAGGTACCTGCCGGGTGTGTTAGCTACCGGTGGTGTGTGTTAGCATCCGGTAGTGTGTGTTAGCTACCGGTGGTGTGTGTTAGCTACCGGTGGTGTGTGTTAGCTACTGGTGGTGTGTGTTAGCTACTGGTGGTGTGTGTTAGCTTCCGGTGGTGTGTGTTAGCTACCGGTGTGTGTTAGCTACTGGTGGTGTGTGTTAGCTACAGGTGGTGTGTGTTAGCTACTGGTTGTGTGTGTTAGCTACCGGTGGTGTGTGTTAGCTACCGGTGGTGTGTCTTAGCTACCGGTGGTGTGTGTTAGATACCGGTGGTGTGTGTTAGCTACCGGTGGTGTGTTAGCTACCGTGGTGTGTGTTAGCTACTGGTGGGGTTTGTTAGCTACCGGTGGTGTGTGTTAGCTACCGGTGGTGTGTGTTAGCTACCGGTGGTGTGTGTTAGCTACAGGTGGTGTGTTAGCTACTCGTAGTGTGTGTTAGCTACCGGTGGTGTGTGTTAGCTACCGGTGGTGTGTGTTAGCTACCGGTGGTGTGTGTTAGCTACCGGTGGTGTGTGTTAGCTACAGGTGGTGTGTGTTAGCTACTGGTGGTGTGTGTTAGCTACCGGGGGTGTGTGTTAGCTACCGGTGGTGTGTGTTAGCTACCGGTGGTGTGTGTTAGCTACCGGTGGTGTGTGTTAGCTACCGGTGGTGTGTGTTAGCTACCGGTGGTGTGTGTTAGCTACCGGTGGTGTGTTAGCTACCGGTGGTGTGTGTTAGCTACCGGTGGTGTGTGTTAGCTACCGGTGGTGTGTGTTAGCTACCGGTGGTGTGTGTTAGCTACCGGTGGTGTGTGTTAGCTACCGGTGGTGTGTGTTAGCTACCGGTGGTGTGTTAGCTACCGGTGGTGTGTGTTAGCTACCGGTGGTGTGTGTTAGCTACCGGTGGTGTGTGTTAGCTACCGGTGGTGTGTGTTAGCTACCGGTGGTGTGTGTTAGGTACCAGCGGTGTTTGTTAGCTACCGGTGGTGTGTGTTAGCTACCGGTGGTGTGTGTTAGCTACCGGTGGGGTGTGTTAGCTACCGGTGGTGTGTGTTAGCTACCAGTTGTGTGTGTTAGCTACCAGTGGTATGTGTGTTAGCTACCGGTGGTGTGTGTTAGCTACCGGGGGTGTGTGTTAGCTACCCGTGGTGAGTGTGAGCTATCCGTGGTGTGTGTTAGCTACCCGTGGTGTGTGTTAGCTACCCGTGGTGTGTGTTATCTACCGGTGCGGTGTGTTAGCTACCAGTGGGGTATGTTAGCTACCGGTTGTGTGTGTTATTACCGGTGGGGTGTTTTAGTTACCAGTGGGGTGTGTCAGCTACCGGTTGCGTGTGTTAGCTACTGGTGGGTTGTGTTAGCTACCTGTGGTGTGTGTGGGTTACCGGTGGTGTTTGTTAGCTACCCGTTGTGTGTGTTAGCTACCCGTGGTGTGTGTTAGCTACCGGTCGGGTGTGATAGCTACCCGTGGTGTGTGTTATTACCGGTGGTGTTTGTTAGCTACCGTTGGTGTGTGTGAGCTACGTGTGGTGTTTTTTAGCTAACCGTGGTTTATGTTAGCTACTGGTGGTGTGTGTTAGCTACCGGTGGTGTGTGTTAGCTACCGGTGGTGTGTGTTACCTACCGGTGGTGTGTGTTAGCTACCGGTGGTGTGTGTTAGCTACCGGTGGTGTGTGTTAGCTACCGGTGGTGTGTGTTAGCTACCGGTGGTGTGTGTTAGCTACCGGTGGTGTGTGTTAGCTACCGGTGGTGTGTGTTAGCTACCGGTGGTGTGTGTTAGCTACCGGTGGTGTGTGTTAGCTACCGGTTGTGTGTGTTAGCTACCGGTGGTATGTGTTAGCTACCGGTGGTGTGTGTTAGCTACCGGTGGTATGTGTTAGCTACCGGTGGTGTGTGTTAGCTACCGGTGGTGTGTGTTAGCTACCGGTGGGTGTGTACCGGTGTTAGCTACCGGTGGTGTGTGTTAGCTACCGGTGGTGTGTGTTAGCTACCGGTGGTGTGTGTTAGCTACCGGTTAGCTACCGGTGGTGTGTGTTAGCTACCGGTGGTGTGTGTTAGCTACCGGTGGTGTGTGTTAGCTACCGGTGGTGTGTGTTAGCTACCGGTGGTGTGTGTTAGCTACCGGTGGGGTGTGTTAGCTACCGGTGGTGTGTGTTAGCTACCGGTGGTGTGTGTTAGCTACCGGTGGTGTGTGTTAGCTACCGGTGGTGTGTGTTAGCTACCGGTGGTGTGTGTTAGCTACCGGTGGTGTGTGTTAGCTACAGGTGGGGTGTGTTAGCTACCGGTGGCTACCGGTGGTGTGTGTTAGCTACCGGTGGTGTGTGTTAGCTACCGGTGGTGTGTGTTAGCTACCGGTGGTGTGTGTTAGCTACCGGTGGGGTGTGTTAGCTACCGGTGGTGTGTGTTAGCTACCGGTGGTGTGTGTTAGCTACCGGTGGGTGTGTTAGCTACCGGTGGTGTGTGTTAGCTACCGGTGGTGTGTGTTAGCTACCGGTGGTGTGTGTTAGCTACCGGTGGTGTGTGTTAGCTACCGGTGGTGTGTGTTAGCTACCGGTGGTGTGTGTTAGCTACCGGTGGTGTGTGTTAGCTACCGGTGGTGTGTGTTAGCTACCGGTGGTGTGTGTTAGCTACCGGTGGTGTGTGTTAGCTACCGGTGGTGTGTGTTAGCTACCGGTGGTGTGTGTTAGCTACCGGTGGTGTGTGTTAGCTACCGGTGGTGTGTGTTAGCTACCGGTGGTGTGTGTTAGCTACCGGTGGTGTGTGTTAGCTACCGGTGGGGTGTGTTAGCTACCGGTAGTGTGTGTTATCTACCGGTGGTGTGTGCTAGCTACCGGTGGTGTGTGTTAGCTACCGGTGGTGTATGTTATCTACCGGTGGTGTGTGTTAGCTACCGGTGGTGTTTGTTAGCTACCGGTGGGGTGTGCTAGCTACCGGTGGTGTGTGTTAGCTACCAGTGGTGTGTGTTAGCTACCGGTGGGGTGTGTTAGCTACCGGTTGTGTGTGTTAGCTACAGGTGGTGTGTGTTAGCTACCGGTGGTGTGTGTTAGCTACAGGTGGTGTGTGTTAGCTACCGGTGGTGTGTGTTAGCTACCGGTGGTGTGTGTTAGCTACCGGTGGTGTGTGTTAGCTACCGGTGGTGTGTGTTAGCTACCGGTGGTGTGTGTTAGCTACCGGTGGTGTGTGTGAGCTACCGGTGGTGTGTGTTAGCTACCGGTGGTGTGTGTTAGCTACCGGTGGTGTGTGTTAGCTACCGGTGGTGTGTGTTAGCTACCGGTGGTGTGTGTTAGCTACCGGTGGTGTGTGTTAGCTACCGGTGGTGTGTGTTAGCTACCGGTGGTGTGTGTTAGCTACCGGTGGTGTGTGTTAGCTACCGGTGGTGTGTGTTAGCTACCTGTGGTGTGTGTTAGCTACCGGTGGTGTGTGTTAGCTACCGGTGGTGTGTGTTAGCTACCGGTGGTGTGTGTTAGCTACCGGTGGTGTGTGTTAGCTACCGGTGGTGTGTGTTAGCTACCGGAGGAGTGTGTTAGCTACCGGTGGGGTATGTTAGCTACCGGTGTTGTGTGTTAGCTACTGGTGGTGTGTGTTAGCTACCGGTGGTTTGTGTTAGTTACCGGTCGTGTGTGTTAGCTACTGGTTGTGTGTGTTAGCTACCAGATGTGTGTGTTAGCTACCGGTGGAGTGTGTTAGCTACCGGTGGAGTGGGTTAGCTACCGGTTGGGTGTGTTAGGTACCGGTGGGGTGTGTTACCGGTGGTGTGTATTAGCTACCGGTGGTGTGTGTTAGCTACCGGTGGTGTGTGTTAGCTACCGGTGGTGTGTGTTAGCTACCGGTGGTGTGTGTTAGCTACCGGTGGTGTGTGTTAGCTACCGGTGGTGTGTGTTAGCTACCGGTGGTGTTTGTTAGCTACCGGTGGTGTTTGTTAGCTACCGGTGGTGTGTGTTAGCTACCGGTGGTGTTTGTTAGCTACCGGTGGTGTTTGTTACCTTCCGGTGGTGTGTGTTAGCTACCGGTGGTGTTTGTTAGCTACCGGTGGTGTTTGTTAGCTACCGGTGGTGTTTGTTAGCTACCGGTGGTGTGTGTGGGTTACCGGTGGTGTTTGTTAGCTAACCGTTGTGTGTGTTAGCTACCCGTGGTGTGTGTTAGCTACCGGTCGGGTGTGATAGCTACCAGTGGTGTGTATTAGCTACCGGTGAGGTGTGTTAGCTAAATTTGGGGTATGTTAGCTACCGGTGGTGTGTGTTATTACCGGTGGTGTTTGTTAGCTACCGTTGGTGTGTGTGAGCTACGTGTGGTGTTTTTTAGCTAACCGTGGTTTATGTTAGCTACTGGTGGTGTTTGTTAGCTACCGGTGGTGTGTGTGAGCTACCGGTGGTGTTTGTTAGCTACCCGTTGTGTGTGTTAGCTACCCGAGGTGTGTGTTAGCTACCGGTGGTGTTACCGTTAGCTACCGACGGTGTTGTGTTAGCTACCGGTGGTGTTTGTTAGCTACCGGTGGTGTTGTTAGCTACCGGTGGTGTTTGTTAGCTACCGGTGGTGTGTGTTAGCTACCGTTAGCTACCGGTGTTGTGTGTTAACTACCGGAGGTGTGTGTTAGCTACCGGTGGGGCTTGTTAGCTACAGGTGGGGTGTGTTAGCTACCGGTGGTGTGTGTTAGCTACCGGTGGTGTTTGTTAGCTACCGGTGGTGTTTGTTAGCTAACGGTGGTGTGTGTTAGCTACCGGTGGTGTGTGTTAGCTACCGGTGGTGTGTGTTAGCTACCGGTGGTGTGTGTTAGCTACCGGTGGTGTTTGTAGCTACCGGTGGTGTTTGTTAGCTACCGGTGGTGTGTTGTTAGCTACCGGTGTGTGTGTTAGCTACCGGTGGTGTGGTGTGTTAGCTACCGGTGGTGTGTGTTAGCTACCGGTGGTGTGTGTTAGCTACCGGTGGTGTGTGTTAGCTACCGGTGGTGTGTGTTAGCTACCGGTGGTGTGTTAGCTACCGGTGGTGTGTGTTAGCTACCGGTGGTGTGTGTTAGCTACCGGTGGGGTGTGTTGGCTACCGGTGGTGTGTTAGCTACCGGTGGTGTGTGTTAGCTACCGGTGGTGTGTTAGCTACAGGTGGTGTGTTAGCTACCGGTGGTGTGTGTTAGCTACCGGTGGTGTGTTAGCTACCGGTGGTGTGTGTTAGCTACCGGTGGTGTGTGTTAGCTACCGGTGGTGTGTGTTAGCTACCGGTGGTGTGTGTTAGCTACCGGTGGTGTGTGTTAGCTACCGGTGGTGTGTGTTAGCTACCGTGGTGTTTGTTAGCTACCGGTGGGGTGTGTTAGCTACCGGTGGTGTTTGTTAGCTACCGGTGGTGTGTTAGCTACCGGTGGTGTGTGTTAGCTACCGGTGGTGTGTGTTAGCTACCGGTGGTGTGTGTTAGCTACCGGTGGTGTGTTAGCTACCGGTGGTGTGTGTTAGCTACCAGTGAGGTGTGTTAGCTACCGGTGGTGTGTTAGCTACCGGTGGTGTGTGTTAGCTACTGGTGGGGTGTGTTAGCTACCGGTGGTGTTTGTTAGCTACCGGTGGTGTGTGTTAGCTACCGGTGGTGTGTGTTAGCTACCGGTAGTGTGTGTTAGGTACTGGTGGGGTGTGTTAGCTACCGGTGGGGTGTGCGAGCTTCCGGTGGTGTGTGTGAGCTACCGGTGGTGTCTGTGTGTGTGTGAGCTACCCGTGGTGTGTGTTAGCTACCGGTGGTGTTTGTTAGCTACTGGTTGTGTGTGTGAGCTACCGGTGGTGTTTGATAGCTACCGGTCGGGTGTGATAGCTACCGGTGGTGTGTGTTAGCTACCGTTGGTGTGTGTGAGCTACCGGTGGTGTGTGTTAGCTACTGGTGGCGTTTGTTAGCTACCGGTGGTGTGTGTGAGCTACGGGTGGTGTGTGTCAGCTACCAGTGGTGTGTGTTAGCTACCGGTGGTGTTTGTTAGCTACCGGTGGTGCGTGCGAGCTTCCGTTGGTGTTTGTTATATACCCTTTGCGTGTGTTAGCTACCGGTGGTGTTTGTTAGATACATGTGGTGTTTGTTAGCTACCGGTGGTGTTTGTTAGCTACCGGTGGTGTTTGTTAGCTACCGGTGGTGTTTGTTAGCTACCGGTGGTGTTTGTTAGCTACCGGTGGTGTTTGTTAGCTACCGGTGGTGTTTGTTAGCTACCGGTGGTGTTTGTTAGCTACCGGTGGTGTTTGTTAGCTACCGGTGGTGTTTGTTAGCTACCGGTGGTGTTTGTTAGCTACCGGTGGTGTTTGTTAGCTACCGGTGGTGTTTGTTAGCTACCGGTGGTGTTTGTTAGCTACCGGTGGTGTTTGTTAGCTACCGGTGGTGTTTGTTAGCTACCGGTGGTGTTTGTTAGCTACCGGTGGTGTTTGTTAGCTACCGGTGGTGTTTGTTAGCTACCGGTGGTGTTTGTTAGCTACCGGTGGTGTTTCTTAGCTACAGTAGGTGTTTGTTAGCTACTGGTGTGTGTTAGCTACCGGGTGTTTGTTAGCTACCGGTGGTGTTTGTTACCTACCGGTGGTGTGTGTTAGCTACCGGTGGTGTTTGTTAGCTACCGGTGGTGTGTGTTAGCTACCGGTGGTGTGTGTTAGCTACCGGTGGTGTTTGTTAGCTACCGGTGGTGTTTGTTAGCTACCGGTGGTGTTTGTTAGCTACCGGTGGTGTTTGTTAGCTACCGGTGGTGTTTGTTAGCTACCGGTGGTGTTTGTTAGCTACCGGTGGTGTTTGTTAGCTACCGGTGGTGTTTGTTAGCTACCGGTGGTGTTTGTTAGCTACCGGTGGTGTTTGTTAGCTACCGGTGGTGTTTGTTAGCTACCGGTGGTGTTTGTTAGCTACCGGTGGTGTTTGCTAGCTACCGGTGGTGTTTGTTAGCTACCGGTGGTGTTTGTTAGCTACCGGTGGTGTTTGTTAGCTACCGTTGGTGTGTGTTAGCTACTGGTGGTGTTTGTTAGCTACCTGTGGTGTTTGTTAGCTACCGGTGGTGTTTGTTAGCTACCGGTGGTGTTTGTTAGCTACCGGTGGTGTTTGTTAGCTACCGGTGGTGTTTGTTAGCTACCGGTGGTGTTTGTTAGCTACCGGTGGTGTTTGTTAGCTACCGGTGGTGTTTGTTAGCTACCGGTGGTGTTTGCTAGCTAATGGTGGTGTTTGTTAGCTACCGGTGGTGTTTGCTAGCTACCGGTGGTGTTTGTTAGCTACCGGTGGTGTTTGTTAGCTACCGGTGGTGTTTGTTAGCTACCGGTGGTGTTTGTTAGCTACCGGTGGTGTTTGTTAGCTACCGGTGGTGTTTGCTAGCTAACGTGTTTGTTAGCTACCAGTGGTGTTTGTTAGCTACCGGTGGTGTTTGTTAGCTACCGTTGGTGTGTGTTAGCTACTGGTGGTGTTTGTTAGCTACCTGTGGTGTTTGTTAGCTACCGGTGGTGTTTGTTAGCTACCGGTGGTGTTTGCTAGCTACCAGTAGTGTTTGTTAGCTACCGGAGGTGTTTGTTAGCTACCGGTGGTGTTTGTTAGCTACCGGTGGTGTTTGTTAGCTACCGGTGGTGTTTGTTAGCTACCGGTGGTGTTTGTTAGCTACCTGTGGTGTTTGTTAGCTACCGGTGGTGTTTGTTAGCTACCGGTGGTGTTTGTTAGCTACCGGTGGTGTTTGTTAGCTACCGGTGGTGTTTGTTAGCTACCTGTGGTGTTTGTTAGCTACCTGTGGTGTTTGTTAGCTACCTGTGGTGTTTGTTAG
This sequence comes from Cherax quadricarinatus, assembly GCF_038502225.1. Taxonomy (NCBI): domain Eukaryota; kingdom Metazoa; phylum Arthropoda; class Malacostraca; order Decapoda; family Parastacidae; genus Cherax; species Cherax quadricarinatus. Next base: position 19,128,155 of record NC_091293.1, on the reverse strand, counting down.
CTACAGGGTGGTGTTTGTTAGCTACCGGTGGTGTTTGTTAGCTACCGGTGGTGTGTGTTAGCTACTGGTGGTGTGCGTTAGCTACCGGTGGTGTTTGTTAGCTACCGGTGGTGTTTGTTAGCTACCGGTGGTGTTTGTTAGCTACCGGTGGTGTTTGTTAGCTACCAGTGTTGTTTGTTAGCTACCGGTGGTGTTTGTTAGCTACCGGTGGTGTTTGTTAGCTACCGGTAGTGTGTGTTAGCTACCGGTGGTGTTTGTTAGCTACCGGTGGTGTTTGTTAGCTACCGGTGGTGTTCGTTAGCTACCGGTGGTGTGTGTTAGCTACCGGTGGTGTTTGTTAGCTACCGGTGGTGTTTGTTAGCTACCGGTGGTGTTTGTTTGCTACCGGTGGTGTTTGTTAGCTACCGGTGGTGTTTGTTAGCTACCGGTGGTGTTTGTTAGCTACCGGTGGTGTTTGTTAACTACCGGTGGTGTTTGTTAGCTACTGGTGGTGTTTGTTAGCTACCGGTGGTGTTTGTTAGCTACCTGTGGTGTTTGTTAGCTACCAGTGGTGTTTGTTAGCTACCGGTGGTGTTTGTTTTCTACCGGTGGAAATTGTTAGCTACCGTTGGTGTTTGTTAGCTACCGGTGGTGTTTGTTAGCTACCGGTGGTGTTTGTTAGCTACCGGTGGTGTGTCTTAGCTACCGGTGGTGTGTCTTAGCTACCGGTGGCGTTTGTTAGCTACTGGTGGAGTGTGTTAACTACTGGTGGAGTGTGTTAGCTACCGGTGGTGTGTATTAGCTACCGGTGGTGTGTGTTAGCTACCGGTGGTGTGTGTTAGCTACCGGTGGTGTGTCTTAGCTACCGGTTGTGTGTCTTAGTTACCGGTGGTGTGTGTTAGCTACCAGTGGTGTGTGTTAGCTACCGGTGGTGTGTGTTAGCTACTGGTGGTGTGTGTTAGCTACCGGTGGTTTGTCTTAGCTACCGGTGGTGTGTGTTAGCTATCGGTGGTGTGTGTTAGCTACCGGTGGTGTGTGTTAGCTACCGGTGGTGTGTGTTAGCTACCGGTGATGTGTGTTAGCCACCGGTGGTGTGTGTTAGCTACCGGTGGAGTGTGTTAGCTACCGGTGGTGTGTGTTAGCTACCGGTGGTGAGTGTTAGCTACCGGTGGTGTTTGTTAGCTACCGGTGGTGTGTTAGTTACCAGTGGTGTTCGTTAGCTACCGGTGGTGTGTGTTAGCTACCGGTGGAATGTGTTAGCTACCGGTGGATTGTGTTACCTACTGGTGGAGTGTGTTAGCTACTGGTGGTGTGTGTTAGCTACTGGTGGTGTGTGTTAGCTACCAGTGGAGTGTGTTAGCTACTGGCGGTGTGTGTTAGCTGCCGGTGGTGAGTGTTAGCTACCGGTGGTGATGTAGACAGCCTGTACTGTCTGCACAGACAGCCCATGCTGCCTGCCAGCTTAGTTCATATTTCGCGCGACTCAAGTGCTGCCTCCTATAGGCCTTGCCACTTCAGTATGCCCTGACTTGCCTCGCTCTCACTCACACAGCGGCCTGGCTTCAACACACAAGGCCTCCCAGCTCTCTCTCGTGGGCATGGCCCTCCCGGGCCATGGGCACAACACAAGCCTGTGTACCCACTACGACTTAACAATAAACAAAGAAGCCTCCGAAGACGTATATCATTTAACCACCCACTACCAGAATAGAGAAACAAGCCCGTTATAAATGGTGACAGCGGTGCTCGCAGCAGTTGTGTTTGCCTGGAGAGAGGGAGGAAGAGGTATGAAGTCATCTTCACTTCATCACCCTACACAAGAAGCATCCGTCTCTCAACGAGTTATCCTGATGTCGTGTCTGCACATTTGAGCATCCAGACACAGGTACAAGCAGGATCCAGCCGAAATTTGCCGAAATTCTCCGAGAATTGTAATGGCGTCCCAGTGACCGACGTGTTCAGCGTCACTTGTATGTTGCTGTTGTTGTTCAGCTCAGCACAGCTGTTTCAGCAAGCCAGAGGTGAGTTTTGTGGTGATTTCTGCGTCCAGTGTGTTTCCCCTGTGTTTGTGGGTGGGAGGAGGAACCGCCAGATGCCCGCCCTGCCATACACTCACGCACGCTCCTCGCCACCAGCCTACCATACACCACTCACCACTGCCCACTCCCTCTGCTGTGTTTTCTGCTGTTTTTCGTATGAATTCATTGCCAGTGCTGTGTATCCGAGTGCCCGAGGCCACTCGAAGCTACGTGGAACACGACGTCACGTGGGTGTGGGCGATGTCACGTAGACCTACAAAGCCACGTGAGTTACCAGATGTCCCAGGCCTCATGCTGTGGTCTGCTGCCCGCATCACATCGACGCCACCCACGATGCTGCCCGACTTCATGACGTCACGATGTCTGCTGACGTCACCTCGAGATGTCTGCTGACGTCACCTCGAGATGTCTGCTGACGTCACCTCGCGACATCACGCCTGACATCACATGATGTCAACATCGAGTGTTTCTAGTAATTATTTCAGTATTGTCGAGAAGATTGAGAAGACATATGTCGTGTGTTAATTAATTCCTCTCAGTCAGTGTTCTCACATTTTAGTATGTCTTAGTCAGTTTTATGCACAGAAAAGCATCATTTGCTAGTTAAGCCATGTTGTACCGTATGTACAGCGGTGTGTTTGTAAGTTTTCCGTGAGTCCAGTGAGGTCTGTGGTCAGACCCTTGAGTTGCACCACTGTGCTAAGTCACCCGCATGACCAGTGTTTGACAGCTGATTTCTCAGCCCTGAGCGTATGAGCCCCCTTGTACAGAAAGCTTTTATGCTCGTCGCTCGTGATGTTCTGCAGAATCGTACCTGCTACGACTCCCATCGAGATTTGTTTCACTTCACCTCCAGACCGTCAGAGTGCAGTTATATGTAGAGAAACAAGTGTGGGGACGCTTAGACTAACCTCTGCTATAACTCCAACTGTTGAGAGAATGACACACTGTGTCAGCCTCGTGTCACAAGCTTCAGTGAGCAGCCTGCACAAAGATGTCATCACTTTGACTGCTAGCTCTCTCACTGCAGTCTGGTGTATGATGTTACGACTCCCAGATGTTTCGCCCAGTCGTCTCTGCCACGACTCGCTCCACAACTCGCTCCACGCTCGCCGGCAGTGACAGCCCAGCGACAGTACCAGTCGAGAAGTGTCCTCCTGAGTCGCTTGCCAGAAGTCCTGCCCAGTTGCCGAGTTTTGTCGACGCCTCACTCGAGGGCACCAGCATGTCGTGCCCCAGGTTGAGTGAAAACCTGCAGCGACTCCTACGATGTCTGCTTCACCGTTCCAGAGGAGACCGTACCCTGTTATGTCACAGCTCAGCCGCAGCGATGTCTCCCGTGTTGCAGTATCTGTCCAGACGCAGGAAGTCGTGCAGTGATGCCCATCGACGCTCATTGCCTTTGACCACGATGTTTAGCACACCCCATGTTTTCTTCTTCCCTCCCTGTAGGAAGTTTTTTTTTCCATGTCCATATGTATATATATGTTTTTATTTTGTGTTCTGTGCCCTGTTCCTACGAGAGAGAGACCGAGTTTCTTTTACTACCAGTATTGTCGTGTCGGGACGACGCGCGGTAGGTGGCCGAGCGTATGTAGACAGCCTGTACTGTCTGCACAGACAGCCCATGCTGTCTGCCAGCTTAGTTCATATTTTGCGCCACTCAAGTGCTGCCACCCATAGGCCTTGCCACGTCAGTATGCCCAGACTTGCCTCGCTCTCACTCACACAGCGGCCTGGCTTCAACACACAAGGCCTCCCAGCTCTCTCTCGTGGGCATGGCCCTCCCGGGCCATGGGCACAACACAAGCCTGTGTACCCACTACGACTTAACAATAAACAAAAAAGCCTCCGAAGACGTATATCATTTAACCACCCGCTACCAGAATAGAGAAACAAGCCCGTTATAGTGAGTGTTAGCTACCGGAGGAGTGTGTTAGCTACCGGTGGTGTGTATTAGCTACCGGTGGAGTGTGTTAGCTGCCGGTGAAGTGTTAGCTACTGGTGGAGTGTGTTAGCTACCGGTGGTGTGTGTACTCACCTACTTGAGGTGGCGGGGGTCGAGTCCGAGCTCCTGGCCCCGTCTTTTCACTGATCGCTACTAGTGTATTAGCTACCGGTGGTGCGTGTTAGCTACCGGTGGAGTGTGTTAACTACTGGTGGAGTGTGGTAGCTACTGGTGAAGTGTGTTAGCTACCGGTGGTGTGTGTTAGCTATCGGTGGAGTGTGTAAGCTACCGGTGGTGTTTGTTAGCTACAGGTAGTGTGTCTTAGCTACCGGTGGTGTGTCTTAGCTACCGGTGGCGTTTCTTAGCTACTGGTGGAGTGTGTTAACTACCGGTGGAGTGTGTTAGCTACCGGTGGTGTGTGTTAGCTACTGGTGGTGTGTGTTAGCTACCGGTGGTGTGTCTTAGCTACCGGTGGTGTGTCTTAGTTACCGGTGGTGTGTGTTAGCTACCGGTGGTGTGTGTTAGCTACCAGTGGTGTGTGTTAGCTACTGGTGGTGTGTGTTAGCTACCGGTGCTTTGTCTTAGCTACCGGTGGTGTGTGTTAGCTATCGGTGGTGTGTGTTAGCTACCGGTGGTGTGTGTTAGCTACCGGTCGTGTGTGTTAGCTACCGGTGATGTGTGTTAGCTACCGGTGGTGTGTGTTAGCTACCGGTGGAGTGTGTTATCTATTGGTGGTGAGTGTTAGCTACCGGTGGTGAGTGTTAGCTACTGGTGGTGTTTGTTAGCTATCGGAGGTGTGTGTTAGCTACCAGTGGTGTTCATTAGCTACCGGTGGCGTGTGTTAGCTACCGGTGGAGTGTGTTAGCTACCGGTGGATTGTGTTAGCTACTGGTGGTGTGTGTTAGCTACCGGTGGTGTGTGTTAGCTACCAGTGGAGTGTGGTAGCTACTGGTGGTGTGTGTTAGCTACCGGTGGTGTGTGTTAGCTACCGGTGGTGAGTGTTAGCTACTGGTGGAGTGTGTTAGATACTGGTGGTGTGTATTAGCTCCCGATGGAGTGTGTTAGCTGCCAGTGGAGTGTTAGCTACTGGTGGAGTGTGTTAGCTACCGGTGGTGTGTGTACTCACCTACTTGAGGTGGCGGGGGTCGAGTCCGAGCTCCTGGCCCCGCCTCTTCACTGATCGCTACTAGTGTGTTAGCTACCGAAGGTGTGTGTTAGCTACCTGTGGAGTGTGTTAGCTACTGGTGGAGTGTGTTAGCTGCCGGTGATGTGTGTTAGCTACCGGTGGAGTGCGTTAGCTACTGGTGGAGTGTGTTAGCTAACGGTGGTGTGTGTTAGCTACCGGTGGTGTGCGTTACCTACCGGTGGAGTGTGTTAGCTACTGGTGGAGTGTGTTAGCTACTGGTGGAGTGTGTTAGCTACTGGTGGAGTGTGTTAGCTGCCGGTTGAGTGTTAGCTACTGGTGGAGTGTGATAGCTACCGGTTGTGTGTGTTAGCTACTGGTGGAGTGTGTTAGCTACTGGTGGAGTGTGTTAGCTACTGGTGGAGTGTGTTAGCTACTGGTGGAGTGTGTTAGCTACTGGTGGAGTGTGTTAGCTACCGGTGGTGTGTGTTAGCTACCGGAGGAGTGTGTTAGCTACCGGTGGAGTGTGTTAGGTACTGGTGGAGTGTGTTAGCTACTGGTGGAGTGTGTTAGCTAGTGGTGGAGTGTGTTAGCGACCGGTGGTGTGTGTTAGCTACCGGTGGAATGTGTTAGCTACCGGTGAAGTGTGTTAGCTACTGGTGGAGTGTGTTAGCTACCAGTGGTGTGTGTTAGCTACCGGTGGAGTGTGTTAGATACCGGTGGAGTGTGTTAGGTACTGGTAGAGTGTGTTAGCTACCGGTGGTGTGTGTTAGCTAACGGTGGTGTGTGTTAGCTACCGGTGGTGTGTGTTAGCTACCGGTGGAGTGTGTTAGGTACCGGTGGAGTGTGTTAGCTACTGTTGGAGTGTGTTAGCTACTGGTGGAGTGTGTTAGCTACTGGTGGTGTGTGTTAGCTACTGGTGGAGTGTGTTAGCTACTGGTGGTGTGTGTTAGCTACTGATGGAGTGTGTTAGCTACTGGTGGAGTGTGTTAGCTACTGGTGGAGTGTGTTAGCTACTGGTGGTGTGTGTTAGCTACTGGTGGAGTGTGTTAGCTACTGGTGGAGTCTGTTAGCTACTGGTGGTGTGTGTTAGCTACCGGTGGAATATGTTAGCTACCGGTGGTGTGAGTTAGCTACTGGTGGAGTGTGTTAGCAACTGGTGGAGTGTGTTAGCTACTGGTGGTGTGTGTTAGCTACTGATGGAGTGTGTTAGCTACTGGTGGAGTGTGTTAGCTACTGGTGGAGTGTGTTAGCTACTGGTGGTGTGTGTTAGCTACTGGTGGAGTGTGTTAGCTACTGGTGGAGTGTGTTAGCTACTGGTGGTGTGTGTTAGCTACCGGTGGAGTATGTTAGCTACCGGTGGTGTGAGTTAGCTACTGGTGGAGTGTGTTAGCTACTGGTGGAGTGTGTTAGCTACTGGTATAGTGTGTTAGCTACTGGTGGAGTGTGTTAGCTACTGGTTGAGTGTGTTAGCTACTGGTGGTGTGTGTTAGCTACCGGTGGTGTGTGTTAGCTACCATTGGTGTGTGTTAGCTACTGGTGGAGCGTGTTAGCTATTGTTGGTGTGTGTTAGCTACTGGTGGTGTGTGTTAGCTACTGGTGGTGTGTGTTAGCTACTGGTGGTGTGTGTTAGCTGCCGGTGGAGTGTGTTAGCTACTGGTGGAGTGTGTTAGCTACCGGTGGTGTGTGTTAGCTACTGGTGGAGTGTGTTAGCTACCGGTGGAGTGTGTTAGCTACCAGTGGAGTGTGTTAGCTACTGGTGCAGTGTGTTAGCTACCGGTGGAGTGTGTTAGCTACCGGTGGAGTGTGTTAGCTACCGGTGGAGTGTGTTAGCTACCGGTGGAGTGTGTTAGCTACCGGTGGAGTGTGTTAGCTACCGGTGGTGTGTGTTAGCTACCGGTGGTGTGTGTTAGCTGCCGGTGGAGTGTGTTAGCTACTGGTGGAGTGTGTAAGCTACCGGTGGTGTGTGTTAGCTACTGGTGGAGTGTGTTAGCTACTATTGGAGTGTGTTAGCTACCGGTGGAGTGTGTTAGCTACTGGTGGAGTGTGTTAGCTACCGTTTGAGTGTGTTAGCTACCGCTGGAGTGTGTTAGCTACCGGTGGAGTGTGTTAGCTACCGGTGGAGTGTGTTAGCTACCGGTGGAGTGTGTTAGCTACCGGTGGAGTGTGTTAGCTACCGTTTGTGTGTGTTAGCTACCGGTGGAGTGTGTTAGCTACCGGTGGAGTGTGTTAGCTACCGGTGGAGTGTGTTAGCTACCGGTGGAGTGTGTTAGCTACCGGTGGTGTGTGTTAGCTACCGGTGGAGTGTGCTAGCTACCGGTGGAGTGTGCTAGCTACCGGTGGAGTGTGTTAGCTACCGGTGGAGTGTGTTAGCTACTGGTGGAGTGTGTTAGCTACCGGTGGAGTGTGTTAGCTACCGGTGGAGTGTGTTATCTACCGGTGGAGTGTGTTAGCTACCGGTGGTGTGTGTTAGCTACCGGTGGAGTGTGTTAGCTACCGGTAGAGTGTGTTAGCTACCGGTGGAGTGTGTTAGCTACTGGTGGAGTGTGTTAGCTACCGGTGGTGTGTGTTAGCTACCAGTGGAGTGTGTTAGCTACCGGTGGAGTGTGTTAGCTACCGGTGGAGTGTGTTAGCTACCGGTGGAGTGTGTTAGCTACCGGTGGAGTGTGTTAGCTACCGGTGGAGTGTGTTAGCTACCGTTGGAGTGTGTTTGCTACCGGTGGAGTGTGTTAGCTACCGGTGGAGTGTGTTAGCTACCGGTGGAGTGTGTTAGCTACCGGTGGGGTGTGTTAGCTACCGGTGGAGTGTGTTAGCTACCGGCGGTGTGTGTTAGCTACCGGTGGAGTGTGTTAGCTACCGGTGGTGTGTGTTAGCTACTGGTGGTGTGTGTTAGATACCGGTTGTATGTGTTAGCTACCGGTGGTGTGTGTAAGCTACCGGTGGAGTGTGTTAGCTACCGGTGGAGTGTGTTAGCTACCGGTGGTGTGTGTTAGCTACCGGTGGAGTGTGTTAGCTACCGGTGGTGTGTGTTAGCTACCGGTGGAGTGTGTTAGCTACCGGTGGAGTGTGTTAGCTACCGGTGGAGTGTGTTAGCTACCGGTGGAGTGTGTTAGCTACCGGTGGAGTGTGTTAGCTACCGGTGGAGTGTGTTAGCTACCGGTGGAGTGTGTTAGCTACCGGTGGAGTGTGTTAGCTACCGGTGGAGTGTGTTAGCTACCGGTGGGGTGTGTTTGCTACCGGTGGAGTGTGTTAGCTACCGGTGGAGTGTGTTAGCTACCGGTGGAGTGTGTTAGCTACCGGTGGTGTGTGTTAGCTACCGGTGGAGTGTGTTAGCTACCGGCGGTGTGTGTTAGCTACTGGTGGAGTGTGTTAGCTACCGGTGGTGTGTGTTAGCTACTGGTGGTGTGTGTTAGCTACCGGTGGTGTGTGTTAGCTACCGGTGGTGTGTGTTAGCTACCGGTGCAGTGTGTTAGCTACCGGTGGTGTGTGTTAGCTACTGGTGGTGTGTGTTAGCTACCGGTGGAGTGTGTTAGCTACCGGTGGAGTGTGTTAGCTACTGGTGGAGTGTGTTAGCTACCGGTGGTGTGTGTTAGCTACCGGTGGAGTGTGTTAGCTACCGGTGGAGTGTGTTAGCTACCGGTGGAGTGTGTTAGCTACCGGTGGAGTGTGTTAGCTACCGGTGGAGTGTGTTAGCTACCGGGGGAGTGTGTTAGCTACCAGTGGAGTGTGTTAGCTACCGGTGGTGTGTGTTATCTACCGGTGGAGTGTGTTAGCTACTTGTGGAGTGTGTTAGCTACCGGTGGAGTGTGTTAGCTACCGGTGGTGTGTGTTAGCTACCGGTGGAGTGTGTAAGCTACCGGTGGAGTGTTTTAGCTACCGGTGGAGTGTGTTAGCTACCGGTGGTGTGCGTTAGCTACCGATGGAGTGTGTTAGCTACCGGAGGAGTGTGTTAGCTACCGGTGGAGTGTGTTAGCTACCGGTGGAGTGTGTTAGCTACCGGTGGAGTGTGTTAGCTACCGGTGGAGTGTGTTAGCTACCGGTGGAGTGTGTTAGCTACCGGTGGAGTGTGTTAGCTACCGGTGGAGTGTGTTAGCTACCGGTGGAGTGTGTTAGCTAAGGGTGGTGTGTGTTAGCTACCGGTGGAGGGTGCTAGCTACCGGTGGAGTGTGTTAGATACCAGTGGTGTGTGTTAGCTACTGGTGGTGTGTGTCAACTAGCGGTGGAGTGCATTAGCTACCGGTTGGGTGTGTTAGCCACCGGTGGTTTGTGTTAGCTACCAGTGGTGTGTGTTAGCTACCGGAGGATTGTGTAAGCTACTGGTGGAGTGTCTTAGCTACCGGTGGAGTGTGTTAGTTACCGGTGGAGTGTGTTAGCTACCGATGGAGTGTTTTAGCTACCAGTGGAGTGTGTTAGCTACCGTTGGAGTGTGTTTGCTACCGGTGGAGTGTGTTAGCTACCGGTGGAGTGTGTTAGCTACTGGTGGAGTGTGTTAGCTACCGGTGGTGTGTGTTAGCTACCGGTGGAGTGTGTTAGCTACCGGCGGTGTGTGTTAGCTACCGGTGGAGTGTGTTAGCTACCGGTGGTGTGTGTTAGCTACCGTTGGTGTGTGTTAGCTACCGGTGGTGTGTGTTAGCTACCGGTGGTGTGTGTTAGCTACTGGTGGAGTGTGTTAGCTACTGGTGGTGTGTGTTAGCTACCGGTGGTGTGTGTTAGCTACCGGTGGAGTGTGTTAGCTACCGGTGGAGTGTGTTAGCTACCGGTGGAGTGTGTTAGCTACCGGTGGTGTGTGTTAGCTACCGGTGGAGTGTGTTAGCTACCGGCGGTGTGTGTTAGCTACTGGTGGAGTGTGTTAGCTACCGGTGGTGTGTGTTAGCTACCGGTGGTGTGTGTTAGCTACCGGTGGGGTGTGTTAGCTACCGGTGGTGTGTGTTAGCTACCGGTGGAGTGTGTTAGCTACCGGTGGTGTGTGTTAGCTACTGCTGGTGTGTGTTAGCTACCGGTGGAGTGTGTTAGCTACCGGTGGAGTGTGTTAGCTACTGGTGGAGTGTGTTAGCTACCGGTGGTGTGTGTTAGCTACAGGTGGAGTGTGTTAGCTACCGGTGGAGTGTGTTAGCTACCGGTGGAGTGTGTTAACTACCGGTGGAGTGTGTTAGCTACCGGTGGAGTGTGTTAGCTACCGGTGGAGTGTGTTAGCTACCGGTGGAGTGTGTTAGCTACCGGTGGAGTGTGTTAGCTACCGGTGGAGTGTGTTAGCTACCGGTGGAGTGTGTTAGCTACCGGTGGTGTGTGTTAGCTACCGGTGGAGTGTGTTAGCTACTTGTGGAGTGTGTTAGCTACCGGTGGAGTGTGTTAGCTACCAGTGGAGTGTGTTTGATACCGGTGGAGTGTGTTTGATACCGGTGGAGTGTGTTAGCTACCGGTGGTGTGTGTTAGCTACCGGTGGAATGTGTTAGCTACCGGTGGAGTGTGTTAGCTACCGGTGAAGTGTGTTAGCTACCGGTGGAGTGTGTTAGCTACCGGTGGTGTGTGTTAGCTACCGATGGAGTGTGTTAGCTACCGGTGGAGTGTGTTAGCTACCGGTGGAGAGTGTTAGCTACCGGTGGAGTGTGTTAGCTACCGGTGGAGTGTGTTAGCTACCGGTGGAGTGTGTTAGCTACCTGTGGATTGTGTTAGCTACCGGTGGAGTGCGTTAGCTACCGGTGGAGTGTGTTAGCTACCGGTGGAGTATGTTAGCTACCGGTGGAGTGCGTTAGCTACCGGTGGTGTGTGTTAGCTACCGGTGGAGTGTGTTAGCTACCGGGGGAGTGTGTTAGGAGTACCCGGTGGAGTGTGTTAGCTACCGGTGGAGTGTGTTAGCTACCGGTGGAGTGTGTTAGCTACCGGTGGAGTGTGTTAGCTACCGGTGGAGTGTGTTAGCTACCGGTGGAGTGTGTTAGCTACCGGTGGAGTGTGTTAGCTACCGGTGGAGTGTGTTAGCTACCGGTTGGGTGTGTTTGCTACCGGTGGTGTGTGTTACCTACCAGTGGTGTGTGTTAGCAGCCGTTGGTGTGTGCTAGCTACCTGTGGTGTGTGTTGGCTGCCGTAGGAGTGTGTTAGCTTCCAGTGGAGTGTGTTTGTTACCAGTGGGGTGTGTTAGCTACCGTTGGGATGTGTTAGCTCTTGGTGGTGTGTGTAAGCTACCGGTAGAGTGTGTTAGCTACCGGTGGAGTATGTTAGCTACCGTGGTGCGCATTAGCTACCGGTGGAGTATGTTAGCTACCGGTGGAGTGTGTTAGCTACCGGTGGAGTGTGTTAGCTACCGGTGGAGTGTGTTAGCTACCGGTGGAGTGTGTTAGCTACCGGTGGAGTGTGTTAGCTACCGGTGGAGTGTGTTAGCTACCGGTGGTGTGTGTTAGCTACCGGTGGAGTGTGTTAGCTACCGGTGGAGTGTGTTAGCTACCGGTGGAGTGTGTTAGCTACCGGTGGAGTGTGTTAGCTACCGGTGGAGTGTGTTAGCTACCGGTGGAGTGTGTTAGCTACCGGTGGTGTGTGTTAGCTACCGGTGGAGTGTGTTAGCTACCGGTGGAGTGTGTTAGCTACCGGTGGAGTGTGTTAGCTACCGGTGGAGTGTGTTAGCTACCGGTGCAGTGTGTTAGCTACCGGTGGAGTGTGTTAGCTACCGTTGGTGTGTGTTAGCTTCCGGTGGAGTGTGTTAGCTACCGGTGGAGTGTGTTAGCTGCCGGTGGAGTGTGTTAGCTACCGGTGGAGTGTGTTAGCTACCGGTGGAGTGTGTTAGCTACCGGTGGAGTGTGTTAGCTACCGGTGGAGTGTGTTAGCTACCGGTGGAGTGTGTTAGCTACCGGTGGTGTGTGTTAGCTACCGGTGGAGTGTGTTAGCTACCGGTGGAGTGTGTTAGCTACCGGTGGAGTGTGTTAGCTACCGGTGGAGTGTGTTAGCTACCGGTGGAGTGTGTTAGCTACCGGTGGAGTGTGTTAGCTACCGGTGGAGTGTGTTAGCTACCGGTGGAGTGTGTTAGCTACCGGTGGTGTGTGTTAGCTACCGATGGAGTGTGTTAGCTACCGGTGGAGTGTGTTAGCTACCGGTGGAGTGTGTTAGCTACCGGTGGTGTGTGTTAGCTACCGGTGGAGTGTGTTAGCTACCGGTGGTGTGTGTTAGCTACCGGTGGTGTGTGTTAGCTACCGGTGGTGTGTGTTAGCTACCGGTGGAGTGTGTTAGCTACCGGTGGAGTGTGTTAGCTACCGGTGGTGTGTGTTAGCTACCAGTGGAGTGTGTTAGCTACCGGTGGAGTGTGTTAGCGGTGGAGTGTGTTAGCTACCGGTGGAGTGTGTTAGCTACCGGTGGAGTGTGTTAGCTACCGGTGGAGTGTGTTAGCTACCGGTGGAGTGTGTTAGCTACCGGTGGTGTGTGTTAGCTACCGGTGGAGTGTGTTAGCTACCGGTGGAGTGTGTTAGCTACCGGTGGAGTGTGTTAGCTACCGGTGGAGTGTGTTAGCTACCGGTGGAGTGTGTTAGCTACCGGTGGAGTGTGTTAGCTACCGGTGGAGTGTGTTAGCTACCGGTGGAGTGTGTTAGCTACCGGTGGAGTGTGTTAGCTACCGGTGGAGTGTGTTAGCTACCGGTGGAGTGTGTTAGCTACCGGTGGAGTGTGTTAGCTACCGGTGGAGTGTGTTAGCTACCGGTGGAGTGTGTTAGCTACCGGTGGAGTGTGTTAGCTACCGGTGGAGTGTGTTTGCTACCGGTGGAGTGTGTTAGCTACCGGTGGAGTGTGTTAGCTACCGATGGAGTGTGTTAGCTACCGGTGGAGTGTGTTAGCTACCGGTGGAGTGTGTTAGCTACCGGTGGTGTGTGTTAGCTACCGGTGGAGTGTGTTAGCTACCGGTGGTGTGTGTTAGCTACCGGTGGTGTGTGTTAGCTACCGGTGGTGTGTGTTAGCTACCGGTGGAGTGTGTTAGCTACCGGTGGAGTGTGTTAGCTACCGGTGGTGTGTGTTAGCTACCAGTGGAGTGTGTTAGCTACCGGTGGAGTGTGTTAGCTACCGGTGGAGTGTGTTAGCTACCGGTGGAGTGTGTTAGCTACCGGTGGAGTGTGTTAGCTACCGGTGGAGTGTGTTAGCTACCGGTGGTGTGTGTTAGCTTCCGGTGGAGTGTGTTAGCTACCGGTGGAGTGTGTTAGCTGCCGGTGGAGTGTGTTAGCTACCGGTGGAGTGTGTTAGCTACCGGTGGAGTGTGTTAGCTACCGGTGGAGTGTGTTAGCTACCGGTGGAGTGTGTTAGCTACCGGTGGGGTGTGTTAAGCTACCGGTGGAGTGTGTTAGCTACCGGTGGAGTGTGTTAGCTACCGGTGGAGTGTGTTAGCTACCGGTGGAGTGTGTTAGCTACCGGTGGAGTGTGTTAGCTACCGGTGGAGTGTGTTAGCTACCGGTGGTGTGTGTTAGCTACCGGTGGAGTGTGTTAGCTACCGGTGGAGTGTGTTAGCTACCGGTGGAGTGTGTTAGCTACCGGTGGAGTGTGTTAGCTACCGGTGGAGTGTGTTAGCTACCGGTGGAGTGTGTTAGCTACCGGTGGAGTGTGTTAGCTACCGGTGGAGTGTGTTAGCTACCGGTGGTGTGTGTTAGCTACCGGTGGAGTGTGTTAGCTACCGGTGGAGTGTGTTAGCTACCGGTGGAGTGTGTTAGCTACCGGTGGAGTGTGTTAGCTACCGGTGGAGTGTGTTAGCTACCGGTGGAGTGTGTTAGCTACCGGTGGAGTGTGTTTGCTACCGGTGGAGTGTGTTAGCTACCGGTGGAGTGTGTTAGCTACCGATGGAGTGTGTTAGCTACCGGTGGAGTGTGTTAGCTACCGGTGGAGTGTGTTAGCTACCGGTGGTGTGTGTTAGCTACCGGTGGAGTGTGTTAGCTACCGGTGGTGTGTGTTAGCTACCGGTGGTGTGTGTTAGCTACCGGTGGTGTGTGTTAGCTACCGGTGGAGTGTGTTAGCTACCGGTGGAGTGTGTTAGCTACCGGTGGTGTGTGTTAGCTACCAGTGGAGTGTGTTAGCTACCGGTGGAGTGTGTTAGCTACCGGTGGAGTGTGTTAGCTACCGGTGGAGTGTGTTAGCTACAGGTGGAGTGTGTTAGCTACCGGTGGAGTGTGTTAGCTACCGGTGGTGTGTGTTAGCTTCCGGTGGAGTGTGTTAGCTACCGGTGGAGTGTGTTAGCTGCCGGTGGAGTGTGTTAGCTACCGGTGGAGTGTGTTAGCTACCGGTGGAGTGTGTTAGCTACCGGTGGAGTGTGTTAGCTACCGGTGGAGTGTGTTAGCTACCGGTGGAGTGTGTTAGCTACCGGTGGTGTGTGTTAACTACCGGTGGAGTGTGTTAGCTACCGGTGGAGTGTGTTAGCTACCGGTGGAGTGTGTTAGCTACCGGTGGAGTGTGTTAGCTACCGGTGGAGTGTGTTAGCTACCGGTGGAGTGTGTTTGCTACCGGTGGAGTGTGTTAGCTACCGGTGGTGTGTGTTAGCTACCGATGGAGTGTGTTAGCTACCGGTGGAGTGTGTTAGCTACCGGTGGAGTGTGTTAGCTACCGGTGGAGTGTGTTAGCTACCGGTGGAGTGTGTTAGCTACCGGTGGAGTGTGTTAGCTACCGGTGGAGTGTGTTAGCTACCGGTGGAGTGTGTTAGCTACCGGTGGAGTGTGTTAGCTACCGGTGGAGTGTGTTAGCTACCGGTGGAGTGTGTTAGCTACCGGTGGAGTGTGTTTGCTACCGGTGGAGTGTGTTAGCTACCGGTGGTGTGTGTTAGCTACCGATGGAGTGTGTTAGCTACCGGTGGAGTGTGTTAGCTACCGGTGGAGTGTGTTAGCTACCGGTGGAGTGTGTTAGCTACCGGTGGTGTGTGTTAGCTACCGGTGGAGTGTGTTAGCTACCGGTGGTGTGTGTTAGCTACCGGTGGTGTGTGTTAGCTACCGGTGGTGTGTGTTAGCTACCGGTGGTGTGCATTAGCTACCGGTGGAGTGTGTTAGCTACCGGTGGTGTGTGTTAGCTACCGGTGGTGTGTGTTAGCTACCGGTGGAGTGTGTTAGCTACCGGTGGAGTGTGTTAGCTACCGGTGGAGTGTGTTAGCTATCGGTGGTGTGTGTTAGCTACCGGTGGAGTTTGTTAGCTACCGGTGGAGTGTGTTAGCTACCGTTTGTGTGTGTTAGCTACCGGTGGAGTGTGTTAGCTACCGGTGGAGTGTGTTAGCTACCGGTGGAGTGTGTTAGCTACCGGTGGAGTGTGTTAGCTACCGGTGGAGTGTGTTAGCTACCGGTGGAGTGTGTTAGCTACCGGTGGAGTTTGTTAGCTACCTGTGGAGTGTGTTAGCTACCGTTTGTGTGTGTTAGCTACCGGTGGAGTGTGTTAGCTACCGGTGGAGTGTGTTAGCTACCGGTGGAGTGTGTTAGCTACCGGTGGAGTGTGTTAGCTACCGGTGGAGTGTGTTAGCTACCGGTGGTGTGTGTTAGCTACCGGTGGAGTGTGCTAGCTACCGGTGGAGTGTGTTAGCTACCGGTGGAGTGTGTTAGCTACCGGTGGAGTGTGTTAGCTACCAGTGGAGTGTGTTAGCTACCGGTGGAGTGTGTTAGCTACCGGTGGAGTGTGTTAGCTACCGGTGGTGTGTGTTAGCTACCGGTGGAGTGTGTTAGCTACCGGTGGAGTGTGTTAGCTACCGGTGGAGTGTGTTAGCTACCGGTCTAGTGTGTTAGCTACCGGTGGAGTGTGTTAGCTACCGTTGGAGTGTGTTTGCTACCGGTGGAGTGTGTTAGCTACCGGTGGAGTGTGTTAGCTACCGGTGGAGTGTGTTAGCTACCGGTGGTGTGTGTTAGCTACCGGTGGAGTGTGTTAGCTACCGGCGGTGTGTGTTAGCTACCGGTGGAGTGTGTTAGCTACCGGTGGAGTGTGTTAGCTACCGATGGAGTGTGTTAGCTACCGGTGGAGTGTGTTAGCTACCGGTGGAGTGTGTTAGCTACCGGTGGAGTGTGTTAGCTACCGGTGGTGTGTGTTAGCTACCGTTGGAGTGTGTTAGCTACCGGTGGAGTGTGTTAGCTACCGGTGGAGTGTGTTAGCTACCGGTGGAGTGTGTTAGCTACCGGTGGAGTGTGTTAGCTACCGGTGGAGTGTGTTAGCTACCGGTGGAGTGTGTTAGCTACCGGTGGAGTGTGTTAGCTACCGGTGGAGTGTGTTAGCTACCGGTGGAGTGTGTTAGCTACCGGTGGAGTGTGTTAGCTACCGGTGGAGTGTGTAAGGGAGATAAAATATTTTTTAACGGTGCTTTTGAAAATGGTTGTGTCAGCAGTTCTAGAGTTTTCAGTCAGCGAGTTCCAGATTTTAGGTCCTTTTATGTACATTGAATTTTTGTATAGATTTAGCCGGACACAAGGAATGTCAGAGATGTTTGGGTCTGGTATTTTGCCTATGGGTCCTGTCACAACTATCAAATAAGTGTTTTAGTTCATGGTTAATATTGGAATTTATGGTTCTGTAAATGTAGACTGCAGAGTAGATAGTGTGGATGTTCTGAACAGTGAGTAAGTTTAGGTCTTTAAAAGAGTGGGAGGGTTGGGTTGCCTAGCGTTGGATTGTGTGATAATTCTTACTGCGGCTTTTTCTTGGGTTATTATTGGCTTTAGGTGTGTTTCTGCTGTTGATCCCCAAGCACAAACGGAATATGTGAGGTAGGGATAGTTGAGTGAATAGTATAGTGTGAGTAGAGCTGATTGTGGTACGTTGTAACGTATCTTAGAGAGGATCGGAACAGTTTTGGATCATTTTTTTTGTTAGGTGTTGGATGTGGGTGCTGAATCTCAGGTTGCTGTCGAGGTGTAGGCCCAGGAATTTGCCCTCATTATGTTTAGCAATAAGAGTGTTGTCGATCTTAATGTCTAATTGTGCATCACCTGCTCTGTTACCAAACATAATGTAGAAGGTTTTATCAGTGTTGAGTGTAAGTTTATTGGCTGTCATCCATGTAGATATTTTTAGTAGTTTCTCGTTAACAATGATGCTGAGTGAGGCAAGATTTGGGTGGGAGATGACATAAGTCGTGTAGTCAGCAAAGAGAATGTGTTGCAGGTGTTCTGATACGTTGGGAAGATCATTGATGTATAAGAGGAAAAGCAGAGGACCAAGGACACTTCCTTATGGTACTCCAGTATGAAGTGGCCATATTGAGGAGGTTGTGTCTTTAATAGTGACATACTGATGCCTATTAGTAATGTAGGATTTGAAATATGCAAGTGCATGGCCTCTTATACCATAATCATCAAGAAGTTTGTGGAGTAGGATGCCGTGGTTTACTGTGTCGAAAGCTTTCCTTAGGTCAATAAAAAGTCCTAATGGATATTCCTTATTCTCCACTGCTGTGTAAAGCAGGACTATCATTTTTACAATTGCACTGTTAGTGCTGTTAATTTTTCTGAAGCCAAATTGACAGGGGTTGAGTATGTTTAGTGTTGCTATAAACGAGTATAATCTCTTGAGCACGAGTTTCTCGAAGATTTCGGATAGCAATGGTAAGTTTGATATTGGTCTATAGTTGTTGAGTCACCATCTTTGTGTATTGGTGTAACCCTTGCTCTCTTGAGTAGTGTCGGGAAAGTGTTAGTTTCTAGTGATTTGTTATAAAGTAATGAAATAGCATGATAAATGACATGGGCTGCTCTCTTGTACAATTCTGGTGGAACTTGAAACAGATTCCCTGATTTATTTTTAAGTGACTTGATTATCATGGTAACTTCAGTGGGCTCAGTAGGTGCAAGATAGAAGGAGGTTGGGAAATTCCCATCTAAGTAATCACTTGCTCGGGCGTTGGTACCTGGGATTTTACTGGCAAGATTTGATCCTATGGTTGAGAAGAAGTCATTTATCTTGTTAACTGTATCAATGGGATGCAGTGGTGTTTCATTCGGTTTAGTTAGGACAATATCCTCAGTTATTTTTTTTTTAGTTTGTGGGTTCCCAGAATCAGTGAGATTGTTTTCCAGGTCTTTTTTATTTCTCCTCTTGTTTCAGTGAATCTTCTGGAGTAGTACAATTGTTTGGCTTTTTTTTATTATTTGTCTGGTGAGAACTGATGAATAGTATTTAATAATATCTTTGTTTATTAAGCCCTGTCAATATTGCTTTTCAAATTGATGTTTCTTGTTAATGGATCTTAGTAAGCTGCTAGTTAGCCATGGGCAACCTAGCCCATGGATGTGGTGGAGGAAAGTCACCACACCTCCACCACCAGGATGTGGTGGAGGGAAGTCACCACACCTCCACCAACAGGATGTGGTGGAGGGACGTCACCACACCTCCACCACCATGATGTGGTGGAGGGAAGTCACCACACTTCCACCACCATGATGTGGTGGAGGGGAGTCACCACACCTCCACCACCATGATGCGGTGGAGGGACTTCACCACACCTCCACCACCATGATGTGGTGGAGGGAAGTCACCACACCTCCACCACCATGATGTGGTGGAGGGAAGTCACCACACCTCCACCACCATGATGTGGTGGAGGGAAGTCACCACACCTCCACCACCATGATGTGGTGGAGGGAAGTCACCACACTTCCACCACCAAGATGTGGTGGAGGGACGTCACCACACCGCCACCACCAGGATGTGGTGAAGAGAAGTCTCCACACCTCCACAACCAGGATGGTGGAGGGAAGTCATCACACTTCCACCACCAGGATGTGGTGGAGTGACGTCACCACACCTCCACCACCAGGATGTGGTGGAATGATGTCACCACACCTCCACCATCAGGATGTGGTGGAGGGAAGTCACCACACCTCTACCACCAGGATGTGGTGGAGGGAACTCACCAAACCGCCACCACCAGGATGTGGTGAAGAGAAGTCTCCACACCTCCACAACCAGGATGGTGGAGGGAAGTCACCACACTTCCACCATCAGGATGTGGTGAAGGGAAGTCACCACACCTCCACCACCAGGATGTGGTGAAGAGAAGTCATCACACTTCCACAACCAGGATGCGGTGAAGAGAAGTCACCACACCGCCGCCACCATGATGTGGTGAAAAGAAGTCACTACACCTCCACCACCAGCATGTGGTGGAGGGAAGTCACCACACTTCCACCATCAAGATGTGGTGGAGGGAAGTCACCACACCTCCACTATCAGGATGAGGTGGAGGGAAGTCACCACACCTCCACCACCAGGACGTGGTGGAGTGAAGTCACCACACCTCCACCACCAGGATGTGGTGCAGGGAAGACACCACACCTCCATCACCAGGATGTGGTGGAGTGAAGTCACCACACCTTCACCACCAGGATGTGGTGGAGGGAAGTCACAACATCTTCACTATCAGGATGTGGTGGAGGGAAGTCACCACACCTCCACCACCAGGATGTGGTGGAGGGAAGTCACCACACCTCCACCACCAGGATGTGGTGGAGGGAAGTCACCATACCTCCACCATCAGGATGTGGTGGATTGAAGTCACCACACCTCCACCAAGAGGATGTGGTGGAGGGAAGTCACCAAACCTCCACCGTCAGGATGTGGTGGAGTGAAGTCACCACACCTCCACCACCAGGATATGGTGGAGTAATGCCACCACACCTCCATCATCAGGAAGTGGTGGAGTCAAGTCACCACACCTCCACCACCAGGATGTGGTGGAGGGAAGTCACCACACCTCCACCATCAGGATGTGGTGGAGGGAAGTCACCACACCTCCACCACCTGGATGTGGTGGAGGAAAGTTACCACACCTCCACCACCAAGATGTGGTGGAGGGAAGTCACCACACCTCCACCATCAGGATGTGGTGGAGGGAAGTCACCACACTTCCACCACCAGGATGTCGTGGACTGAAGCCAACATACCTCCACCACCAGGATGTGGTGGAGGGAAGTCACCACACCGCCACCACCAGGATGTGGTGAAGAAAAGTTACTACACCTCCACCACCAGGATGTGGTGGAGGGAAGTCACCACACCTCCACCATCAAGATGTGGTGAAGGGAAGTAACCACACCTCCACCATCAGGATGAGGTGGAGGGAAGTCACCACACCTCCACCACCAGGATGTGGTGGAGTGAAGTCACCACACCTCCACCACCAGGATGTGGTGGAGGGAAGACACCACACCTCCACCACGAGGATGTGGTGGAGTGAAGTCACCACACCTCCACCACCAAGATGTGGTGGATGGAAGTCACCACATCTCCACCACCAGGATGAGGTGGAGGGAAGTCACCACACCTCCACCACCAGGATGTGGAGGAGGGAAGTCACCACACCTCCACCACCAGGATGTGGTGGAGGGAAATCACCACACCTCAACCATCAGGATGTGGTGGATTGAAGTCACTACACCTCCACCACCAGGATGTGGTGGAGGGAAGTCACCAAACCTCCACCGTCAGGATGTGGTGGAGAGAAGTCACCACACCTCCACCACCAGGATATGGTGGAGTAATGCCACCACACCTCCACCATCAGGATGTGGTGGAGTCAAGTCACCACACCTCCACCACCAGGATGTGGTGGAGGGAAGTCAACACACATCCATCATCAGGATGTGGTGAAGGGAAGTCACCACACCTCCACCACCAGGATGTGGTGGAGGAAAGTCACCACACCTCCACCACCAGGATGTGGTGGAGTGACGTCACCACACCTCCACCACCAGGATATGGTAGAGTAATGCCACCACACCTCCACCATCAGGATGTGGTGGAGTCAAGTCACCACACCTCCACCACCAGAATGTGGTGGAGGGAAGTCACCACACCTCCACCATCAGGATGTGGTGAAGGGAAGTCACCACACCTCCACCACCAGGATGTGGTGGAGGAAAGTCACCACACCTCCACCACCAGGATGTGGTGGAGTGACGTCACCACACCTCCACCACCAAGATGTGGTGGAATGATGTCACCACACCTCCACCATCAGGATGTGGTGGAGGGAAGTCACCACACCTCTACCACCAGGATGTGGTGGAGGGAAGTCACCACACCTCCACCATCAGGATGTGGTTGAGGGAAGTCCCCACACCTTCACCACGAGGATGTGGTGGAGGGAAGTCATCACACCTCCACCACCAGGATATGGTGAAGTGAAGTCACCACACCTCCACCACCAGGATGCAGTGGAGGGAAGTCACCACACCTCCACCATCAGGGTGTGGTGGAGTGAAGTCACCACACCTCCACCAGCAGGATGTGGTGGAGGGATGTCACCACAACTCCACGATCAGAATGTGGAGGAGTGAAGTCACCACATCTCCACCATCAGGATGTGGTGGATTGAAGTCACCACACCTCCAATACCAGGATGTGGTGGAGGGGAGTCACCAAACCTCCACCATCAGGATGTGGTGGAGTGAAGTCTATCACACCTCCACCACCAGGACATGGTGGAGTGATGTCACCACACCTCCACCATCAGGATGTGGTGAAGTCAAGTCACCACACCTCCAACACCAGGATGTGGTGGAGGGAAGTCACCACACCTCCACCATCAGGATGTGGTGGAGGGAAGTCACCACACCTCCAGCACCAGGATGTGGTGGAGGAAAGTCACCACATTTCCACCATCAGGATGTGGTGGAGGGAAGTCACCACACCTCCACCACCAGGATGTGGTGGAGTGAAGTCACCATACCTCCACCACCAGGATGTGGTGAAGAGAAGTCACTACACCTCCACCATCAGGATGTGGTGGAGTAAAGTCATCACACCTCCACCACCAGGACATGGTGGAGTGATGTCACCACACCTCCACCATCAGGATGTGTTGGAGGGAAGTCACCACACCTCCACCACCAGGATGTGGTGGAGGAAAGTCACCACATCTCCACCATCAGGATGTGGTGGAGGGTAGTCACCACACCTTCACCACCAGGACGTGTTGGAGTGAAGTCACCACACCTCCACCACCAGGATGTGGTGGAGTGAAGTCACCATACCTCCACCACCAGGATGTGGTGGAGGGAAGTCACCACACCGCCACCACCAGGATGTGGTGAAGAGAAGTCACTACACCTCCACCACCAGGATGTGGTGGAGGGAAGTCACCACACCTCCACCATCAAGATGTGGTGGAGGGAAGTCACCACACCTCCACCATCAGGATGAGGTGGAGGGAAGTCACCACACCTCCACCACCAGGATGTGGTGGAGTGAAGTCACCACACCTCCACCACCAGCATGTGGTGGAGGGAAGACACCACACCTCCACCACCAGGATGTGGTGGAGTGAAGTCACCACACCTCCACCACCAAGATGTGGTGGAGGGAAGTCACCACATCTCCACCACCAGGATGTGGTGGAGGGAAGTCACCACACCTCCACCACCAGGATGTGGTGGAGGGAAGTCACCACACCTCCACCATCAGGATGTGGTGGATTGAAGTCACCACACCTCCACCATCAGGATGTGGTGGAAGGAAGTCACCACACCTACACCACCAGGATATTGTGGAGGAAAGTCACCCCACCTCCACCACCAGGATGTGGTGGAGTGATGTCACCACACCTCCACCACCAAGATGTGGTGGAGTGATGTCACCACACCTCCACCTTTAGGATGTGATGGAGGGAAGTCACCACACCTCTACTACCAGGATGTAGTGGAGGAAAGTCACCACACCTCCACCATCAGGATGTGGTGGAGGGGAGTCACCACACCTCCAATACCAGGATGTGGTGGAGGGAAGTCATCACACCTCCACCACCAGGATATGGTGAAGTGAAGTCACTACATCTCCACAACCAGGATGTGATGGAGGGAAGTCACCACAACCCAGGGCAACATGGGTTTAGAACAGGTCGCTCCTGTCTGTCTCAACTATTGGATCACTACGACAAGGTCCTAGATGCACTAGAAGACAAAAAGAATGCAGATGTAATATGTACAGACTTTGCAAAAGCCTTCGACAAGTGTGACCATGGCGTAATAGCGCACAAAATGCGTGCTTAAGGAATAACAGGAAAAGTCGGTCGATGGATCTATAATTTCCTCACTAACAGAACACAGAGTAGTAGTCAACAGAGTAAAGTCCGAGGCAGGCACGGTGAAAAGCTCTGTTCCACAAGGCACAGTACTCGCTCCCATCTAGTTCCTCATCCTCATATCTGACATAGACAAGGATGTCAGCCACAGCACCGTGTCTTCCTTTGCAGATGACACCCGAATCTGCATGACAGTGTCTTCCATTGCAGACACTGCAAGGCTCCAGGCGGACGTCAACCAAATCTTTCAGTGGGCTGCAGAAAACAATATGAAGTTCAACGATGAGAAATTTCAATTACTCAGATATGGTAAACACGAGGAAATTAAATCTTCATCAGAGTACAAAACAAATTCTGGCCACAAAATAGAGCGAAACACCAACGTCAAAGACCTGGGAGTGATCATGTCGGAGGATCTCACCTTCAAGGACCATAACATTGTGTCGATCGCATCTGCTAGAAAAATGACAGGATGGATAATGAGAACCTTCAAAACGAGGGATGCCAAACCCATGATGACACTCTTCTGGTCACTTGTTCTATCTAGGCTGGAATATTGCTGCACACTAACAGCACCTTTCAAGGCAGGTGAAATTGCTGACCTAGAAAATGAACAGAGAACCTTCACGGCGCGCATAACGGAGATAAAGCACCTCAATTACTGGGAGCGCTTGAGGTTCCTGAACTTGTATTCCCTGGAACGCAGGCGGGAGAGATAAGATAAGATAAGATTTCGTTCGGATTTTTAACCCCGGAGGGTTAGCCACCCAGGATAACCCAAGAAAGTCAGTGCGTCATCGAGGACTGTCTAACTTATTTCCATTGGGGTCCTTAATCTTGTCCCCCAGGATGCGACCCACACCAGTCGACTAACACCCAGGTACCTATTTGCTGCTAGGTGAACAGGACAACAGGTGTAAGGAAACGTGTCGAAATGTTTCCACCCGCCGGGAATCGAACCCGGGCCCTCCGTGTGTGAAGCGGGAGCTTTAGCCACCAGGCCACCGGGCCACCGGGCCATGATGACACTCTTCAGGTCGCTTGTTCTATCTAGGCTGGAATATTGCTGCACACTAACAGCACCTTTCAAGGCAGGTGAAATTGCTGACCTAGAAAATGTACAGAGGATCTTCACGGCGCGCATAACGGAGATAAAACACCTCAATTACTGGGAACGCTTTAAGTTCTTTAACCTGTACTCCCTGGAACGCAGGCGGGAGAGATACATGATTATATACACCTGGAAAATCCTAGAGGGACTAGTACCGAACTTGCTCACGAAAATCACTCACTACGAAAGCAAAAGACTTGGCAGACGATGCAACATTCCCCCAATGAAAAGCAGGGGTGTCACTAGCACGTTAAGAGACCATACAATAAGTGTTAGGGGCCCGAGACTGTTCAACTGCCTCCCAGCAAACATAAGGGCGATTACCAACAGACCCCTGGCAGTCTTCAAGCTGGCACTGGACAAGCACCTAAAGTCGGTTCCTGATCAGCCGGGCTGTGGCTCGTACGTTGGTTTGCGTGCAGCCAGCAGTAACAGCCTGGTTGATCAGGCTCTGATCCACCAGGAGGCCTGGTCACAGACCGGGCCGCGGGGGCGTTGACCCCCGGAACTCTCTCCAGGTAAACTCCAGGTAAACACCTCCACCATCAGGGTGTGGTGGAGTGAAGTCACCACACCTCCACCAGCAGGATGTGGTGGAGGGATGTCACCACAACTCCACCATCAGAATGTGGAGGAGGGAAATCACCACACCTCCACCATCAGGATGTGGTGGATTGAAGTCACCACACCTCCAACACCAGGATGTGGTGGAGGGGAGTCACCAAACCTCCACCATCAGGATGTGGTGGAGGGGAGTCACCAAACCTCCACCATCAGGATGTGGTGGAGTGAAGTCATCACACCTCCACCACCAGGATATGGTGGAGTGATGTCACCACACCTTCACCATCAGGATGTGGTGAAGTCAAGTCACCACACCTCCAACACCAGGATGTGGTGGAGGGAAGTCACCACACCTCCACCACCAGGATGTGGTGGAGGGAAGTCACACCTCCACCACCAGGATGTGGTGGAGGAAAGTCACCACACCTCCACCACCAGGATGTGGTGGAGGGAAGTCACCACACCGCCACCACCAGGATGTGGTGAAGAGAAGTCTCCACACCTCCACCACCAGGATGTGGTGGAGGGAAGTCACCACACCTCCACCACCAGGATGTGGTGAAGAGAAGTCACCACACCTCCACCACCAGGATGCGGTGAAGAGAAGTCACCACACCTCCACCACCAGGATGTGGTGAAGAGAAGTCACCACACCTCCACCACCAGGATGCGGTGAAGAGAAGTCACCACACCTCCACCACCAGAATGTGGTGGAAGGAAGTCACCACAGCTTCACCATCAGGATGTGGTGGACTGAATTCACCACACCGCCACCACCAGGATGTGGTGAAGAGAAGTCACTACACCTCCACCACCAGGATGTGGTGGAGGGAAGTCACCACACCTCCACCATCAAGATGTGGTGGAGGGAAGTCACCACACCTCCACCATCAGGATGAGGTGGAGGGAAGTCACCACACCTCCACCACCAGGACGTGGTGGAGTGAAGTCACCACACCTCCACCACCAGGATGTGGTGGAGGGAAGACACCACACCTCCACCACCAGGATGTGGTGGAGTGAAGTCACCACACCTCCACCACCAGGATGTGGTGGAGTGAAGTCACCACACCTCCACCACCAGGATGTGGTGTAGGGAAGTCACCACATCTCCATCACCAGGATGTGGTGGAGGGAAGTCACCACACCTCCACCACCAGGATGTGGTGGAGGGAAGTCACCACACCTCCACCACCAGGATATGGTGGAGGGAAGTCACCACACCTCCACCATCAGGATGTGGTGGATTGAAGTCACCACACCTCCACCACCAGGATGTGGTGGAGTGAAGTCACCATACCTCCACCACCAGGATGTGGTGGAGGGAAGTCACCACACCGCCACCACCAGGATGTGGTGAAGAGAAGTCACTACACCTCCACCACCAGGATGTGGTGGAGGGAAGTCACCACACCTCCACCATCAGGATGAGGTTACCTGGAGGTTACCTGGAGGTTATTCCGGGGATCAACGCCCCCGCGGCCCGGTCCATGACCAGGCCTCCCGATGGATCAGGGCCTGATCAACTAGGCTGTTACTGCTGGCCGCACGCAGTCCAACGTACGAGCCACAGCCCGGCTGATCCGGCACTGATTTTAGGTATCTGACCAGCTCTCTCTTGAAGGCAGCCAGGGGTTTATTGGCAATTCCCCTAATGCTTGATGGGAGGCTGTTGAACAGTTTTGGGCCCCGGACACTTATGGTGTTTTCCCTTAGTGTACCAATGGTGCCCCTACTTTTTATTGGGGGCATTTTGCATCGCCTGCCCAGTCTTTTACTTTCATAGGAAGTGATTTCTGTGTGCAGATTTGGGACCATTCCTTCCAAGATTTTCCAAGTGTAGATTATGATATATCTCTCCCTCCTGCGTTCCAACGAGTACAAGTCAAGTGCTTCTAAGCGTTCCCAGTAGTTAAGGTGCTTGACAGAACTTATACATGCAGTAAAGGATCTCTGTACACTCTCTAGATCTGCGATTTCACCTGTTTTGAATGGAGATGTTAATGTACAGCAGTATTCCAACCTAGAGAGAACAAGTGATTTGAAAAGGATCATCATTGGCTTGGCATCTCTCGTTTTGAAAGTTCTCATTATCCATCCTATCATTTTCTTTGCACGTGCGATCGTGGCACTGATGTGATCCTTGAAAGTAAGATCCTCAGACATTACTACTCCCAGGTCCCTTACATTATTTTTCCGCTCTATTGTATGGCCGGAGTCAGTAGTATACTCTGTTCTAGTTATTATCTCCTCCAGTTTTCCATAACGGAGTAGTTGGAATTTGTCCTCATTGAACATCATATTGTTTACCGTTGCCCACTGGAAAACTTTGTTTATATCTTCTTGGAGGTTAACCGCGTCCTTAGCAGATGACAGCCTCATGCAGATCCTAGTATCATCCGCAAAGGATGATACGGTGCTGTGGTGTATATCTTTGTTTATGTCTGATATGAGGATAAGGAATAAGATGGGGGTGAGTACTGTGCCTTGTGGAACAGAGCTCTTCACTATGGCAGCCTCCGATTTAACTCTGTTGACCACTACTCTTTGTGTTCGATTTGTTAGGAAGTTGAAGATCCATCTCCCCACTTTCCCAGTTATTCCTTTAGCACGTATTTTATGGGCTATTACGCCATGATCGCATTTGTCAAATGCTTTTGCAAAGTCTGTGTATATTACATCTGCATTCTGATTTTCTTCCAGTGCATCCAAGGCCATGTCATAGTGATCCAGTAGTTGTGAGAGGCAGGAGCGACCTGCCCTGAACCCATGTTGCCCTGGATTGTGCAGATTTTGGGAATCCAGGTGATTTGCAATCCTGCTTCTTAGCACTCTTTCAAAGATTTTTATGATGTGGGACGTCAGAGCTATTGGTCTATAGTTCTTAGCTAATGCTTTGCTGCCACCTTTATGGATTGGGGCTATATCCGTTGTTTTAAGTGACTGTGGAATTTCACCCATGTCCAAGCTCCTCCTCCATAGTGTACTTAGGGCATGCGAGAGGGGTTTCTTGCAGTTCTTAATGAAAACAGAGTTCCACGAGTCTGGGCCCGGGGCTGAGTGCATAGGCATGTTGTCAATGGCTTTTTCGAAATCTATCGGAGTTAGGGTAATGTCGGAAATCTGGCATACATTTATGGAGTTTTGAGGCTCATTCATGAAGAAATCATTTGGGTCGTCGATCCTCAGACCGATTAGTGGTTCACTAAACACAGAGTCGTACTGGGATTTCAATATTTCACTCATTTCCTTGTTGTCATCTGTGTAAGTCCCATCCTGTCTGAGTAAGGGCCCGATACTAGATGTGGTATTTGCCTTGTTTTTGGCATATGAAAAGAAATATTTTGAATTTCTTTCAATTTCACTAATAGCTTTAAGCTCCTCCTGCCTCTCCTGGTTCCTGTAAGAGTCATTTAGCTTAAGTTCGATAGCTTCCACTTCCCTGGTCAGCGCCTCCTTTCGTGTATCAGATATTCTAGCACTCCTGAGGAGCTCAGTGACTCTTCGTCGTCTTCTGTAGAGGGAGCGTCTTTTTCTCTCCAGTTTACTCCTGCTCCTGGAGGGAAGTCACCACACCTCCACCACCAGGATGTGGTGGAGTGAAGTCACCACACCTCCACCACCAGGATGTGGTGGAGGGAAGACACCACACCTCCACCACCAGGATGTGGTGGAGTGAAGTCACCACACCTGCACCACCAGGATGTGCTGGAGGGAAGTCACCACACCTCTACCATCAGGATGTGGTGGAGGAAGTTACCACACCTCCACAATCAGGATGTGGTGGATTGAAGTCACCACACCGCCACCACCAGGATGTGGTGAAGAGAAGTCTCCACACTTCCACCATCAGGATGTGGTGAAGGGAAGTCACCACACCTCCACCACCAGGATGTGGTGGATTGAAGTCATCACACCTCCACCACCAGGTAACACTAGTTATCACAAACAAAGAGGTAATCATGGAAAATAAATATATGTAACACACACACAAAAATGAATTGACTGACCAGTATATCATTAATGAATGGTGCTGCTGTTGCTCCAGCAGAAGTGAAGACAGTAGCCAGACTAATAGCC
Source organism: Cherax quadricarinatus (assembly GCF_038502225.1). Lineage (NCBI taxonomy): Eukaryota > Metazoa > Arthropoda > Malacostraca > Decapoda > Parastacidae > Cherax > Cherax quadricarinatus. The sequence continues at coordinate 19,099,319 of NC_091293.1, read as the reverse complement.
AGTGAGCGGAGCTGTGTTGGGTATAACTCTCCTGTGTAGAGGTAAGCCAGTTGGTATGCTGATGTTACTGCTAGCTTCCCCAGCAGAGAGAACAACACCCTCACTTCACTCGGACCTCAGAAAGCAAATAAATACTGTACACGAGTTTATCATTAATATTAGGTAAATATAAATGCTGTACAATGTACAATACATACATATAGCAGTGTGTGTAGTACAGCATACAAATATTAATTAGCATAAAAAGGAATAGTAAAAAAAGAAACAGTGTACAGAAGGACTCGACATATTCGGTGCTCTCTTTTTGGTGTTCCATGTTTTTGTTGGCTTTCAATTAAGTCATTGTGTAAACATGATATTGGGCGCTTTAGATGCATTTAGTGGTTTTGTTAGGTATAGCATAGTGTTGGTGTAGTTAAGTTAGGGAGATACGGTGATGTTTAATTATAGCTCTAAATTGATTGGCAGACAAGTGACCTTTCACTGGTTCAGGCAATGAATTCCAGATCTTAGAGCCCTTTATGAGCAACAACAATAAACCATCTCAGACCACTAATTACCCAACAGCACAACAGGCTGCTGAAGTACAATGTTGTAGAGCACAACAGGCTGCTGAAGTACAATGTTGTAGATCACAACAGGCTGCTGAAGTACAATGTTGTAGATCACAACAGGCTGCTGAAGTACAATGTTGTAGAGCACAACAGGCTGCTGAAGTACAATGTTGTAGATCACAACAGGCTGCTGAAGTACAATGTTGTAGATCACAACAGGCTGCTGAAGTACAATGTTGTAGAGCACAACAGGCTGCTGAAGTACAATGTTGTAGATCACAACAGGCTGCTGAAGTACTATGTTGTAGATCACAACAGGCTGCTGAAGTACAATGTTGTAGAGCACAACAGGCTGCTGAAGTACAATGTTGTAGATCACAACAGGCTGCTGAAGTACAATGTTGTAGATCACAACAGGCTGCTGAAGTACAATGTTGTAGATCACAACAGGCTGCTGAAGTACAATGTTGTAGATCACAACAGGCTGCTGAAGTACAATGTTGTAAAGCACAACAGGCTGCTGAAGTACAATGTTGTAGATCACAACAGGCTGCTGAAGTACAATGTTGTAGATCACAACAAGCTGCTGAAGTACAATGTTGTAGATCACAACAGGCTGCTGAAGTACAATGTTGTAGATCACAACAGGCTGCTGAAGTACAATGTTGTAGATCACAACAGGCTGCTGAAGTACAATGTTGTAGAGCACAACAGGCTGCTGAAGTACAATGTTGTAGATCACAACAGGCTGCTGAAGTACAATGTTGTTGATCACAACAGGCTGCTGAAGTACAATGTTGTAGAGCACAACAGGCTGCTGAAGTACAATGTTGTAGAGCACAACAGGCTGCTGAAGTACAATGTTGTAGATCACAACAGGCTGCTGAAGTACAATGTTGTAGATCACAACAGGCTGCTGAAGTACAATGTTGTAGATCACAACAGGCTGCTGAAGTACAATGTTGTAGATCACAACAGGCTGCTGAAGTACAATGTTGTTGATCACAACAGGCTGCTGAAGTACAATGTTGTAGAGCACAACAGGCTGCTGAAGTACAATGTTGTTGATCACAACAGGCTGCTGAAGTACAATGTTGTAGATCACAACAGGCTGCTGAAGTACAATGTTGTAGATCACAACAGGCTGCTGAAGTACAATGTTGTAGATCACAACAGGCTGCTGAAGTACAATGTTGTAGATCACAACAGGCTGCTGAAGTACAATGTTGTAGAGCACAACAGGCTGCTGAAGTACAATGTTGTAGATCACAACAGGCTGCTGAAGTACAATGTTGTAGATCACAACAGGCTGCTGTAGTACGATGTTGTAGATCACAACAGGCTGCTGAAGTACAATGTTGTAGAGCACAACAGGCTGCTGAAGTACAATGTTGTAGATCACAACAGGCTGCTGAAGTACAATGTTCCAGTTTTACATCAGTGGTATTTTAGAACCCATTAATAATTCACAAACCGGTATTGTCTCTTTAGAAACACAGAATTATTTAGGATTTCCTTAAGGCCGAATTATAATTTTTCTCTGAGATTTTTCCTAATGGCCTTCATATTATTGTATTTTATACAGCAATTTTGAAATAAAGATTTGTACTTCTATTTTTTTTTTGAACCAACTGTTTGTATCCCACTGAGGCAGGTGACCGAGAAAGAAAAAATTTCGTTTTTCTTTTTAAATTTAGTAATTATACAGGAGAAGAAGTTAGTAGCTGCTTGCTCCAGGAATTTTAATTGCCTCTTACGTCATGCATGAAAACAGAAATATTTATTTCGCTCCAAAGTTTACAATGTGTGGTTTATATATTATAAAATATTAATTACAAAGAAGGCCACTAGCAGGCCTAGGTATTTCAGGCAGACTGACTAATATTGACACAGGTTATGGAACAGTACATTTTAATATACATTATTGTATACTGATATAAAAGTTAGGTAACTGAAGCGATTATCATTAACTAGATTGATAATATTGAGGTAGTACAAAAGGTATAACTACCTTGATTATCATGATAACAAAACAGAAAAAGAAAAGTTGTTTAGTGCAGTTATAATAAGGAGTTCCCACTTGAGCAGTGAGATAACACAAGTTAATTAGAGAGATACCGCTCTCACCATCATAAAACACTACCTAAATGTTAATGTGCACAACAGCGAACTTAAAGAAACACGATTACTACGATAACAAGGTATAAACATAGTGTTATGATTAGACTTCATTCATATATAAAAAACAGGATCTAATTCAATCATCAATTAGAGTAAAAAATGGAGTGTACATCAATGAGTGCCTGACGAGATAACGTCAAAACCATTTGTGTAGGTTGGGAAAACTTAAACGGGAAAAAAGCGACAAAATCCATCAGTGCTTCACTCAAGATGGGAAAATTCTAGTGAGAAAAACAGAAGTAGCCACTTATATTATCACAAGTGAGCATGATCTCTCCCGCTTCCTTAGAGAAGGTAATCTTACCGAGACTGGTGAACTAATTGGTCCTCAACATTATTTTCTACGTGGAGTGTATGTGGTCACTGTCCTAAGCTGTCTGGGAATTAGCGTGAGGTGTCATGAGCACCATGGCTTGCTGTAGTGTTTGGAATCTCAGGTTCAAGTGTTGAAGGAGGTTCTACTTCTTCAGGAGGAAAACAGGAGGCTGAACCTTACCTTAGATGTGCTTGGGAGTGTGAGATGGTGGGAGCTGGTGAGGAAAATGATACCAGCAGTGAGCTAAAGTGTTGCAGGCGCTTTAAGTGGCAACTGGTTCACAGTTCAGGAAGAAGGAAGATAAGGAAGGTTAATAAAGAAGATGTGAAAGTAGGAAATCGATTCTCTGTTCTCCAGGACGAGTGTACTTCAGTGGTTAGTGAGGTTAAAGGTACCACTGACTCCCCTGCTAATCAAGGTAATAATATTCTAATTGTAGGGTGAGCTAAACTAGGACGACCTTACTATGTGTTAGGTAGGTAGAGTTGGTTGCCAATATGACGCATTTCAGAGCATAGTGCTGGCTTCCCAGACGACTTTTGTCCCGAGTAGGGATATTAGATCTAACAAAAATGATCCCAAATGAATAAATAATAGATTAAAACATCTCAATGGTCAAAAGAGAGGTATATATAGGCGTATCAAAAGAGGGGAAGTGCAGTTAAGAAATCAATATATTCAATTAAAGAGAGAAATAAGAAAAAGGAATAAGAAAAGCAAAACGGGATTATGAGACTAAAGTTGCAAGGGATTCAAAGACTAACCCAAAAGGGTTCTTTCATGTATACAGAAGTAAGATTAGGGACAAGATAGGCCTACTTAAGAGTAACTCTGGTCAGATCACGGACAGTGATAAGCAAATATGTGAACTTTTCAATACCTACTTCCTCTCAGTTTTTACTCAGGAAGATACTAGCAGAATTCTTTAAATAATAAATAATGTAGAACAGGACGATAATAAACTATGCACAGTTATGGTAACTAGTGGCATGGTCCTCAGACAAAGAGAGAAATGAAAACCTAACAAATCCCCAGGGCCAGATGAACTGTTTGCAAGTGTTTTAAAGGAATGTAAAGAGGAACTTAGCATACCTTTGGCTAATCTTTTCAATATATTACTACAAACTGGCATAGTGCCTGATAAGTGGAAAATGGCAAATGTAATACCTAATTACAAGGCTTCGAACTATAGACCAATAAGCCTTACCTCCGTAGTGGGAAAATTTATGGAATCAATAATTGCCGAAGGAATTCGTAGCCATCTTAAAAGGCATAAATTGATTTATGAATCTCAGCACGGTTTTACAAAGGGGCGTTCCTGTCTTACGAATTTACTAACTTTCTTCTGGTACTAAGGTATTTGAGGTGGTACTGAATATGATATTGTGTATATGGACTTCAGTAAGGCTTTCGATAGAGTTCCACATCAGAGACTATTGAGGAAACTTAAGGCACACGGAATAGGAAGAGAAATGTTTTCCTGGGCAGAGGCATGGGTGACAATTAGGCAGCAGAGGGTTTGCATAAATGGCGAGAAATCAAAATGGGGACACGTCACAACCGGTGTTCCTCAAACGACATAGATGAGGGAATAAATAGCGACATAAGCAAATATGCTGATGATACCAAAATAAGCCGTCCAATTCATTCTAATGAGGACATTAGAACACTCCAGGAAGATTTGAATAGACTGATGCAGTGGTCGGAGAAGTGGCAGATGCAGTTTAATATAGACAAATGCAAAGTTCTAAATGTTGGACAGGAAAATAACCATGTCACATATAAACTAAATAATGTAGATCTTAATATTATGAATTGCGAAAAGGATTTAGGAGTTCTGGTTAGCAGTAATCTGAAGCCAAGACAACAGTGCATAAGTGCTCGCAATAAAGCTAACAGAATCCTTGGCTTCATATCAAGAAGTATAAATAATAGAAGTCCTCAGGTTGTTCTTCAACTCTATGTATCCTTGGTAGGCCTCATTTAGATTATGCTGCTCAGTTCTGGTCACCGTATTACAGAATGGATATAAATGCTCTGGAAAACGTACAAAGGAGGATGACAAAGTTGATCCCATGTATCAGAAATCTTCCTTATGAGGATAGACTGAGGGCCCTGAATCTGCACTCTCTAGAAAGGCGTAGAATTAGGGATGATATGACTGAGGTGTATAAATGGAATATAGGGGATGTAAATAGCATGCTAAAAATATCTAACATAGACAGGACTCGCAACAATGGTTTTAAATTGGATTGAGGAAGGATATAGGAAAGCACTGGTTTGGTAATAGGGTTGTAGATGAGTGGAACAAATTCCCGAGTACCGTCATAGAAGCTAAGACGTTGTGTAGTTTTAAAAATAGGTCGGATAAATACATGAGTGGGTGTGGGTGGGTGTGAGTTCGACCTAACTAGCTTGTGCTATTAGGTCGGATGCTGTGCTCCTCCTTTAAGTGACGTGTCTGACCTCACTAGGTCAGTGATGTCAGATGGTCAGTGAGCTTAAGGTCACTAGGTCAGTGAGTTCAAGCTGGTAGGAGAATTGGACCTGCCTCGGATAGGCCAGTAGGCCTGTTGTGTGTTCCTTCTTTCTTATGTTCTTATCATGCAAATTCTAATACTAGTACTATCTTTTACTAGTTAGTACCATCTACCTCATATCCTGTGTATTACTTGCTTAAATTTTGTGCTACAGGTCAAATCTTACTGTCTATATTTGTTTAATACCATATTTACTATCTCTTTTTTTTATTATGTATTATTTAGTATTATTTTAGTCTGTGTATATTCTCTAAGAATATTCTTCACATACCAATACTTTGTACTGCCTTTTATAAGTTTTCATATTACCTCCATTGTAACACTGGTTCCTAAAAGTTGTGCAATATTGATTTAACACTTGTCAGAGTCATTATATCAACCCTTATTAATAGTTAATAGTTTCTTTTCTGTTAGTTAAACAACCTTAATCCTGCATTAGTCATATGATTACAAACATTGATCCTGATATTAACCTCTTATTAAAAGACATACACGATCCTAACAGTAATTGCCTTTATTGGAGTCCAGTCCCTGGACCAATTATGTACCTCTGTAATCTTTTGACTACCGCCCACAGGATGGGTATGGGGTGACTACCGCCCACAGGATGGGTATGGGGTGACTACCGCCCACAGGATGGGTATGGGGTGCATAATAAACATATTAAACTAACTAACTAACACTGCTAGTCTGGCTAAGACACTACTCAGTGCTAATAACAACATAACAGTATTTAACTATAATGTCAGATCATTAAGTAAACACTATGATGACCTCCAGGCAGTACTCAGTTCTCTAAATGTCAGTACGTCTATCATTACTCTCACTGAAACATGACTAAAACATGATGTTACAAACATCTATGCCATACCTGGCAGCTCAATTAGGAGGTGGAACGGCTATATACTACTCTGATGAACTTGAATGTATTATTATTATTATTATTATTATTATTATTATTATAAATTTGTGCACACATACAGAGGTACAAAAAAAATACAGATAAGAGCAGTATGCCAAAGCCACTTATACTATGCATAGCATTACGGGCTGGCTTAAAATTAACTTAAGATTAACTAAGCAATGATGAAGTCAGTGATAAAACATTAATGTAAACAGATTACTATAAAGCACAAGTGAGTATTACAAAGACAGGTCATATGAAGGATTCTGTTAGGTAGTGTATTTAAAAAATAATAAAGTTAGATTGGGTTTTAGGTTTAACATTTATGTGATATAATTGTGAGAAACATTTAAGATATACAATTTATAAGGTTCAGTTATTCAGTATTTATTTGGTTTTGGGTGAGTAAGTGATCTTTGAGTAGAGACTTGAATTTATAAACAGGTAGTGTTTCTTTTATATTTACAGGTAATGAATTCCAGATTTTAGGGCCTTTTATGTGCATTGAGTTTTTGCATAGTGTGAGATGAACACGAGGAACATCAAAGAGTGATCTGTGCCTTGTGTTATGGTCATGTGTTCTGTTGAGGTTGGCAAGGAGATGTTTGAGGGGAGGGTTAATATCAGAGTTAAGTGTTCTATGTATGTAATAGGTGCAGTAATAAGTATGGATGTTTTGTATGGTGAGTAGGTTTAGTGTATTGAATATTGGTGGAGTGTGCTGCCTGTAGTGAGAATTTGTTATCATTCTAACTGCAGCCTTTTGTTGGGTAATTAGTGGTCTGAGATGGTTAACTGTTGTTGAGCCCCATGCACAAATTCCATAGGTGAGATAGGGGTAAATAAGAGAGTGATATAGGGCCAGGAGGGCTGACTGTGGAACATAGTACCGTATCTTCGATAGTATGCCTACAGTCTTGGAAATTTTCTTAGAAATTTGTTGTATATGTGTATGAAATTTGAGTCTATTATCAAGGTGGATTCCTAAGAATTTTCCCTCTGTTAGCTTTGTGATAGGTGATCCGTTTATCATTATGTTAAGAGGGACATCTGTAGCTCTGTTACCAAACTGAATGAAGTAGGTTTTGTCAATGTTTAGTGTAAGTTTGTTAGTCCTCATCCAGGTAGATATTTTCTGTAATTCGGTATTTACAGTATTGGCTAGTGTGACTGGGCTCGGGTGAGAGAAGACGTATGTAGTGTCATCTGCAAATAGTGTGGGTTTGAGTAATTGCGAAGCATTTGGAAGGTCATTTATGTATAGGAGAAAGAGAAGAGGGCCAAGGACACTTCCCTGTGGGACACCAACTGTAATTGGTTGCGCAGAAGAGTTTGCCCCATTTGCGTACACATATTGGCTTCTGTTGCTGAGGTATGACTTGAGGTAATTGAGGGAGTGCCCTCTTATACCATAGTGTGACAATTTTACGTGGAGCAAGTCATGGTCAACTGTATCAAAAGCTTTACGTAAGTCAATGAAGATCCCCAGTGGGACTTCTTTTTTTTCTATTGCAGTGTATATATGTTCTAGCATGTGTATAATAGCATCATTAGTATTTTTATTAGGCCTGAATCCAAATTGGCAGGGGTTGAGTATGTTTTGGGAGATAAGGTAGGAGTAGATTCGTTTGTGAATTAGTTTTTCAAAGATTTTTGAGAGAGGGTGTAAGTTGGATATTGGCCTATAGTTATTCAACTCTGTTTGGTCTCCTCCTTTGTGGATCGGGGTGACCCTTGCTATTTTGAGTACTGTAGGGAAGGTGGAGGATTCAATGGATTTGTTAAAGAGTGTTGCAATGATTGGAGATAGCACTTGTGACACTTTTTTATATATAAAGGGTGGTAAGGTACTTAAATCTCCTGCCTTGTTTTTTAGTGCATTGATAATAAGGGAGACTTCGTATGGGTTAGTCGGAGCTAGGAACAGTGTGTTCGGGTAGTTGCCGGTGAGGTAGTTATTTGGTGGGGTATCTGAGCTTGGGATTTTATGGGCAAGGTTTTGTCCTATAGTGGAGAAGAAATCATTGAGTCTGTTTGCTGTTTCTGTTGGTGGGAGTTGGGGTTCATCTGATTTTGCTAATTTTATTTCGCTATTTCGTGATATCTTTTTTGTTCCCAGAATTTCAGATAGTGTTTTCCAGGTCTTTTTTATATCACCTCGTAAGTTGGATAATCTGTTCTCATAATACAATTTTTTTGCCCTTCTTATCAGGCTGGTTAGGATTGACGAGTAACGTTTTGTTTGGTCTCTGGTTATGTGACCCATTCTGTACTGTTTTTCATATTGGTGTTTTGTATTTATGGATTTGAGAATGCTGGGTGTTAGCCAGGGACTGTTCAGTCTCTTTGCTGTCATCTGTTTAGTTTTTTTAGGGCAGTGCTTGTTATAGAGGTATTGGGTCTTTTTTAGAAAATTATTAATACATTCGTCAATATCTGTATAGATTTCTAGCTCAGTGTGCCAATCAATGTTTGCTAATGCTGTTGCGAAGTTATTAATGGCTGCCTCATTGTGAAGTCTGAAGGTGACTTTAGTAGTGTCTTGGGGTAGTTTACCAAGAGTTGTTATGAGGAAAGTAGGGTAGTGGTCTGTGGTATTATCTGTAATTATGCCTGATTTTAAAGGGGATATGGTGTTGGTCCAGATGTGGTCAAGTAGGGAAACACTAGTCTCTGTAACTCTTGTAGGTTTTGTTACTGTTGGTAGTAACATACAGTTACTCATTGTGTTTGTGAATTCAGTAACGTGTGGGTCCTGGTCTTGCAGGAGATTTATATTGAAGTCACCTGAGAGTAGTAAGTGATCTTTGTTCATGCGTGCATCAGTTATCATACTTCCTAGATTTTGACTAAATTGGCTAATGTTTGACTGTGGAACTCTGTAGATGTTTATCAATGTGAGAGGTTTTTGTAGGTATTTGGATTTGAATTTAGCTATTATATATTCCCCATGTTCATCCCTTGTGCAAGTATTAGTGATACATTCTAGTTGGTCTGAGTAGTATATGGCTGTGCCACCCCCTTGTTGGTCTGGCCTACAGTTGTGTATGGCTGTGTAACCAGGAATGGCATAGACATCTGTACTATCAGGCTTTAGCCAGGTTTCAGTTAGTGTAATGATGGACATATTGGCATGTAAGGAATTTAGTAATGCTATGAGGTCATCGTAATGCTTGCTTAAAGATCTGATATTGTAGTTAAAGATAGTTATGTTGTTGTTGTCACTGAGAAGTGCCTTTGATTGTTCTGCAGTGTAGTAATTACAGTAACTGTTTGATTCATTTAAGTCATTAAATAAGAGGTTGGTATCAGGATCAATGCTTGTAATCATAAGATTTGTAGTGAATCTATAGTTAGAATTAAGTATAAAACAAAGTAAATAGTCTTAAGCTAAAAAATAGCACCTGAATTATTTAACAAATGTAAAATAATGAGCTAAGGGACTAATACAAATAAAGTGATGATCATATAATAGTGCTTGGGAATATGATAGTAGGTAGTACTATAAAGGTAATTTTTTAAAGTTATAATTATAGTTTAAAATTATAATAAAAAGGGACTAATATAGGTTGTGAATAAATGAGCTTTGGAATATAATGGCAAGATTGTGAGCTTATTCTACTTTAGCACCTGAGAATAGCACTTTGATTATTTTAACAGTTGTGGATATATAAACTAGGATAGTTATATAAAGCTAAAATAAAGGAGAAAGTATAAAAGGGACTAAAATTAAGTAATGGTAAGCAAAGTTAAATGGACAGATGGTAGGAATTATAATATAAACTTATAATATAAAAATACAATTTGAAATGGTACTTGCAATTGCACTAGAGTCTGGTATGGGTTGTTGACAAGATCAAGGTTATAACTATAGATTTAAATTGACAAAATAAAATTCACAATTAAAGTACCAAAAGAATAATAGTAAAAAATCACAATGGTAATGTCTTGGTTATAATATGATAGTAAGATGGTAGACAGGTACCCAGGTACACAGGTACAAAGGATAATACAAGGTTGGGGTTGAATATAAAAACTTGAAAATTTGGCAACAAAATGTTATGGGAAGTATAAAATAATGTTTAATGTACAAAAGTAAAATTGACTGGTAGTAAATATGGTGTTTAATAAAATTTTAGTAAGTAATAATGATTACAAAAAAGTGAAATAGTAATGTTTATTTCATTCAATATTGCACTGGTAGTTATACTTGAGGTTATATGGCAGTACAAGGTAATTAAGAGTAATCTAGGATAGTAAATGTGGTATTAAAACAGGTAAAGGTAATTAGACAAGTAATGGTTATTAAATGTCAAAAATGTTAAGAGTAAATTGAAATTTTAGTAAAAATGATATTTATTAATTTTAGTAAGTAATATCAATTGATAGTATTTAAAAAAATATGAGGTAGTAATATGGACAGAGAAAGTATCAATTCAGCTAATGTTCAAGCGAACAATAGTAAATAAGAAAATCACATAAGGTGATTTATGCTTACTAGTAAAATCACAAAATGAGGTAGTTGATTATTTAAATACTAAGAGATTGTACAATGAAATTTGAACAATAATGGAGCAAAACATACACTACACTACGTAGACTTTTAAGTTGGACATTGTTTAGTTATTCTCTGTAAGATTAGTATCCCTGAGAAATCGTGATAGATCATTCTCGTTCGTGATTGTGTACAGTTGACCTACATTTGTTTTCCTAACTAGAATTTTCCCATCCCGTGTGAAGCATTGGTGTATTGTGTCATTATTCTCCCGTTTAAGTTTTCTGACTCTATACAGGAGGTTCTGACGTTTTTTGGTAAGACACTCGTTTATGTATACCTCTTTCTTTACTTTAATAGATGCAATAATTAAGTCTTTTTTCCTATCATGTGAGTTGAATCTAAGCATAACACTTTTTCTGCCATGGGATCCTAGTAATCTGGCTTCTTTTATTTCAGACTCTGGTACAATAACACTTGTTTGGTCCTTTATGATCTGCAGAGTAATTTCTTTACTGTTTGTTTGGTTCATATCACTGGGAAAAAGTGGACTGTTAACTATTACTGCGTCCGATAGTTTTTCTTGCTCAGTTTTATCTTCTTGGAGAGCAAAGTAGTCACTGAACTGGTTATCTAAGTTGTTCTTCCATTGTTTTACTGCTTCTTCAACCTTTGTATTAAGAGATATTATTTGTTGGGTATGGCTATCTATGACTGTTTGGATGGTCTTGTCACAGTTAGTCATTCCAGGTGTTGATAACTTTTGTTCAAGACTGAGGATTTTGTTCTCGAGTTGTGTCATCCTGGTGTCTTGTTTTGTTAGCGTCTCTCGAAGATTCATATTTTCAATAACTAAGTTGGAGATGCATGACTTTAGGGTATCTGGATCGTTGGTCATACCTGAGAGACTACTAGGTAGGTTGAATCCGGGGAAGAGAGGGGAGGATGGGCTGGTGGCAGCCATGTTTGTTGTTATTGTTGTGGTGTCGCCTTGAGTGGTGGTGAGTGGGGTGGTTGCTGGGCCGGCGTCCTCCTGGCTACACTTGTTGAATAGTTGATTTTTCGGTGTTTTCTTGCTGGCCTTGGTGTTGTTTCCTCTTAGATTGCGCCTCATAATACTACAGGAATTGTTGTTGTTAAGAAGAAGTTGTAGTATACAAAGCTTAGGGTTACGTTGTTCGGCTGGCAGCGGGGTGTTGCTTTCGGTTTGTGTGCAGTCTTCCTTTGATCTCTCTTTTTTTTCGATTTGTAGGTTTCACTGTTGGTAATCTTTTGTCATTCTGGGTGCTACGTTGGGTAGTGCAGTTTTGCTTGTAACTAGGTCATCATAGGAGCATTTGTAGCTCTGGTAGTTGGAGAAAAATACGGAGCTTGGAAGTCGCTGCTGCCGCTGCCGCTGCAGATATTGCACAAGGGATGAAAATGGTGAATTTACATTTGCTAAATTTAAATCCAAAGACCTTAAAAACCCTTTAACAGTTGGAGCAATCTACAGAATACCTCACTCCAATATTTATTCATTTAGTGAAAAACTAAGAAACATGATAACTAAAGCAGAAATGAACAAACACCACCTGATACTTACAGTGGACTTCAACATAAATCTCATCCATGACTATGACCCACAAATAACTGAATTCACAAACAGTATGAGCAGCTGCTTACTTCTGCCAACAATAACAAAAGCTACAAGAATCTCCCAGACAAATGCCTCCTTACTAGACTATATCTGGACAAACACTATATCCCCATTAAAAGCAGACATAATCACAGATAACATGTGTCACTGACCACTATCCCATATTTCTCATCACCAACTTATGTAAATTGTCGCAGGACCAGTGGCGGCTCGTGTACAGGCATTAAGGAACTGCAGCACCCACTATTTTCACTCGATATTATCGAATGAAAAGAAGGATCAGTTATGGAAGGAGAAAAAAGAATATGAATGTGTAAATTCAAGAATTATGTGGATTAAAGTAAAGGTTGGATGCGAAAAGTGGGTCATAATAAGCGTGTATGCACCTGGAGAAGAGAGGAATGTAGAGGAGAGAGAGAAATTTTGGGAGATGTTAAGTGAATGTATAGGAGCCTTTGAACCAAGTGAGAGAGTAATTGTGGTAGGGGACCTGAATGCTAAAGTAGGAGAAACTTTTAGAGAGGGTGTGGTAGGTAAGTTTGGGGTGCCAGGTGTAAATGAAAATGGGAGCCCTTTGATTGAACTTTGTATAGAAAGGGGTTTAGTTATAGGTAATACATATTTTAAGAAAAAGAGGATAAATAAGTATACAAGATATGATGTAGGGCGAAATGACAGTAGTTTGTTGGATTATGTATTGGTAGATAAAAGACTGTTGAGTAGACTTCAGGATGTACATGTTTATAGAGGGGCCACAGATATATCAGATCACTTTCTAGTTGTAGCTACACTGAGAGTAAAAGGTAGATGGGATACAAGGAGAATAGAAGCATCAGGGAAGAGAGAGGTGAGGGTTTATAAACTAAAAGAGGAGGCAGTTAGGGTAAGATATAAACAGCTATTGGAGGATAGATGGGCAAATGAGAGCATAGGCAATGGGGTCGAAGAGGCATGGGGTAGGTTTAAAAATGTAGTGTTAGAGTGTTCAGCAGAAGTTTGTGGTTACAGGAAAGTGGGTGTGGGAGGGAAGAGGAGCGATTGGTGGAATGATGATGTAAAGAGAGTAGTAAGGAGAAAAAGTTAGCATATGAGAAGTTTTTACAAAGTAGAAGCGATGCAAGGAGGGAAGAGTATATGGAGAAAAAGAGAGAGGTTAAGAGAGTGGTGAAGCAATGTAAAAAGAGAGCAAATGAGGGAGTGGGTGAGATGTTATCAACAAATTTTGTTGAAAATAAGAAAAAGTTTTGGAGTGAGATTAACAAGTTAAGGAAGCCTAGAGAACAAATGGATTTGTCAGTTAAAAATAGGAGAGGAGAGTTATTAAATGGAGAGTTAGAGGTATTTTGAAGATGGAGGGAATATTTTGAGGAATTGTTAAATGTTGATGAAGATAGGGAAGCTGTGATTTCGTGTATAGGGCAAGGAGGAATAATATCTTGTAGGAGTGAGGAAGAGCCAGTTGTGAGTGTGGGGGAAGTTCGTGAGGCAGTAGGTAGAATGAAAGGGGGTAAGGCAGCCGGGATTGATGGGATAAAGAAAGAAATGTTAAAAGCAGGTGGGGATATAGTTTTGGAGTGGTTGTTGCAATTATTTAATAAATGTATGGAAGAGGGTAAGGTACCTAGGGATTGGCAGAGAGCGTGCATAGTTCCTTTGTATAAAGGCAAAGCGGACAAAAGAGAGTGCAGAAATTATAGGGGGATAATTCTGTTGAGTATACCTGGTAAAGTGTATGGTAGAGTTATTATTGAAAGAATTAAGAGTAAGACGGAGAATAGGATAGCAGATGAACAAGGAGGCTTTAGGAAAGGTAGGGGGTGTGTGGACCAGGTGTTTACAGTGAAACATGTAAGTGAACAGTATTTAGATAAGGCTAAAGAGGTCTTTGTGGCATTTATGGATTTGGAAAAGGCGTATGAGAGGGTGGATAGGGGGGCAATGTGGCAGATGTTGCAGGTGTATGGTGTAGGAGGTAGGTTACTGAAAGTAGTGAAGAGTTTTTACGAGGATAGTGAGGCTCAAGTTAGAGTATGTAGGAAAGAGGGAGATTATTTCCCAGTAAAAGTAGGCCTTAGACAAGGATGTGTGATGTCACCATGGTTGTTTAATATATTTATAGATGGGGTTGTAAGAGAAGTAAATGCGAGGGTCTTGGCAAGAGGCGTGGAGTTAAAAGATAAAGAATCACACTTAAAGTGGGAGTTAAGTTGCTCTTTGCTGATGACACTGTGCTCTTGGGAGATTCTGAAGAGAAGTTGCAGAGATTGGTTGATGAATTTGGTAGGGCGTGCAAAAGAAGAAAATTAAAAGTGAATACAGGAAAGAGTAAGGTTATGAGGATAACAAAAAGATTAGGTGATGAAAGATTGGATATCAGATTGGAGGGAGAGAGTATGGAGGAGGTAAATGTATTCAGATATTTGGGAGCGGACGTGTCAGTGGATGGGTCTATGAAAGATGAAGTGAATCATAGAATTGATGAGGGGAAAAGGGTGAGTGGTGCACTTAGGAGTCTGTGGAGACAAAGAACTTTGTCCTTGGAGGCAAAGAGGGGAATGTATGAGAGTATAGTTTTACCAACGCTCTTATATGGGTGTGAAGCATGGGTGATGAATGTTGCAGCGAGGAGAAGGCTGGAGGCAGTGGAGATGTCATGTCTGAGGGCAATATGTGGTGTGAATATAATGCAGAGAATTCGTAGTTTGGAAGTTAGGAGGAGGTGCGGGATTACCAAAACTGTTGTCCAGAGGGCTGAGGAAGGGTTGTTGAGGTGGTTCGGACATGTAGAGAGAATGGAGGAAAACAGAGTGACTTCAAGAGTGTATCAGTCTGTAGTGGAAGGAAGGCGGGGTAGGGGTCGGCCTAGGAAAGGTTGGAGGGAGGGGGTAAAGCAGGTTTTGTGTGCGACGGGCTTGGACTTCCAGCAGGCATGCGTGAGCGTGTTTGATAGGAGTGAATGGAGACAAATGATTTTTAATACTTGACATGCTGTTGGAGTGTGAGCAAAGTAACATTTATGAAGGGGTTCAGGGAAACCGGCAGGCCGGACTTGAGTCCTGGAGATGGGAAGTACAGTGCCTGCACTCTGAAGGAGGGGTGTTAATGTTGCAGTTTAAAAACTGTAGTGTAAAGCACCCTTCTGGCAAGAGTGATGGAGTGAATGATGGTGAAAGTTTTTCTTTTTCGGGCCACCCTGCCTTGGTGGGAATCGGCCAGTGTGATAATAAATAAATAATTATCGATAACATTCAATATAATGAATCTTTTTTTCTTTAATTCTGTCTTTATAATTGTTCGTTATATAATCTTTAAGCTTAATGTCAGTAGCCATCCCCTAGAACATGAAAAAATTACAAAAATTCTTGTATGGAACTGTGTACTTCACAGTTCCAGCGACTTGGTGTTTGGCTCTTGTGCACATGCACGCATGTCAGAGATAAGATGCTGCATGCTACATAGAGAGAGCACTGTCGCTGACGCAGTGCCAACCTTGTTGTGCAAGTGTATGGTAGTGTTTCTTTTTTACTCAGTGATGTGCGTTGTGCTTAGAAACCATGTACCATATTCTTGAATGTGATAAAGCATAGAATTAGATGATTATCATACTTCCAGCTATTTTATTTAATTCATAGTTTTTTCGGTTCTTTTATTTTACAGAAAATTTAAATAATTTTATCATGGCCTCCTTGCATCCCCAAGAAATAACTTCAATAGCTTAAGTTTACACAGTTGTCTCTCCATGAGAAAGTTACAGTTAAGAAAAGAGGCCGTTCAACACCTGATTCTCAAATATCTCAGTCAGGAATAAGCAACAACAAGAAGTATATTCGTAGCTTTAATTCTGAATGGTACCAACGGAAAAGTTGGTTTTGCGGCCGTGAAGTGAAAAATGCATTGTTTTCCTTCCCGTGTTTGCTGTTTGGAGGTGATGTAACGTGGACAAAAGCAGTTTTAAAAATATAAACAAAATGAAAGAAAAAACTGATAAACATGAGAAGTCAAAGAAGCGTTAAAAATGTGGTTTCACTGTCACTTTTAGGAAATGTAAATATTAAGGAGAAACTTAGTGAGGCAAACAGACTTTCAGGCAATGAACATTACATAAACGCTAAAAAGAACCGTGAAAATTTATCCAAAATCATAGACTGCATTTTCTTTTGTAGAAACATTGAAACTTCCTTACGTGGACATGACGAAAAAGATGATTCAGTAAATCCAGAGGCATTAAGAGGTAATAAATTTTGCATCTAAATTAGAAACCCGTACGGTCTTCGAAGGTGTTTCTAAGACCATTCAGAATGAGATGCTTGACTGCCTCCTACAAATGTACCATGAGGAGATAAGGACAGTAATTAGAGAAGCTTCCTTTGTAGCTGTCATGGCTGATGACACAACAGGTGTTTCGGAATATACTCACATGGTCAGTGTTCTACGGTATATGTTGAATGGAGAAATATTTGAGCGTTTTTGGGGGTTCTTTATTCCAGAAAATCAAACTGCAGATGACATATCAAAACGTATTCTAGAACAATTAGACATAATCCTTCAAGGAAATAGACAAAAACTAAGAGCTCAGACATTTGATGGTGCAAATGTCATGAAAGGCAAAAAAGTAGGAGTTCAAGCAAAAATAAAAGCAGTATACAGTAATGCATATTTCATTTACTGTAATGCGATTCAATGTCATCATTGAAGACTTTTGACTCATATAATAACTCCAACAACATGCTCATCGGAGAAGCCAGGTAGAGATACTCAAAAATCCGGGATAAAGCAATTAATGTACAATTGCTATGGATCCCATCACACATTGGATTACTCCTTCATGATAAAGTTGATATGTTAGCCAAGAAGAGTACCCAGAAGGAGAATGTAGAATATAACTTTGGTATATCTGTGTCTAGCATTAGGAATAATATTAGGAGAGCAGAAAATAATGAAAATGATTGCCATAGGAATGCAGTTAGAAGTCTGAGTAGATCTATAACCCACTATAATAACATGAACGTAGATAAGTATGTTTGTGGAGCAACTTGCAATGTGAACAGACTGACTGATGTTGTAGTGGCCAGGCTTAGGCTTGGTTACAAGTACTTCTGGCAATTTGGCAGACACACAGATGATGATCAAGTATATGGTCACTGTCTTGAACATTATGTGCTTAATTATCCACTTAATGAGGAATACAGAGATAGACAGTATAATAACCTATGTGACATGTCAAGATATCTTATTAATGAAAATAAGATACCAAATATACTAAGCAAATTTCCTAAATTTGCTTGTAACAGATAAGTGAACTGTAAATATGTACATATAAATCCAACTGTACACCTGCTAACTCTTTTGGGGCCTAGTTCCTAGGCCTTTTGTGTATCCACATGCCCTTGCGCTACCGTCCACAGGATGGATATGGGGTGCACAATAAACTAGCCACTTCGGTGGCATAATCTATCTTAAAAGATTTCCTTATCTTCACCATAAAGTAACTTCCGAACCCATTGATGTTGTGTGTCTACAAGAGTACAAAGTCCCTGAAAAATCCCAGCCCCCTAAACTGCCAGCATTTGTTACATACAACCTGAAATCTACTAACTCTTGTGTTCTATATATTAAAAAATCACTTCCTCATCAACTTTTTTGCACATAAGAAAACAGAGGGGCTACAATACCACTGTGTTAGAATTTATATAGGGAACTCTGCTCTTAACATATTTAACTTGTATGCTCCTGTTGATAAGTTTAATTACTTGGAGCTCCCAACCTGTGCTCAGTCTGAACCTACTCTCATTATTGGTGATTATAATGCGAGACACAAAAACACTGAAAACTCATAGTTTGGTAATAGCAATGGTAGTCAACTGTTGTCACTCTTAAACAGACATGATAATGTTCAAATTGTAGGTGACCTTGAACCCACACATATCTATGGAGGCGTCCTTGATCTCTGTCTTGGTTTCAACATTACTTCTGCCAGCTGCGAGTCTTCCATTGTAACAGATATATCATCAGATCATTTCCCAAGGTTAACCTCACTAGATATTGGTAATACTATCCTTCATTGTGGGTTATTCAAACGGAGGCGTTATAATGTTCCCACTGATCAGCATGATGACTTTGTTGCACATGTGACTGACTGGTATAATTCCTACGAGTGTTCCTCTGTTCAGACCTTTAACAATGAACTTATGAGCTGTATTTAGAACTACTTAGAATCACCACTGAAACTCACTGCTACCCTAAACCCAACTAACTTCCATAATAATCATACCTCATATAAAAACCATACTTATTACAACGATCCTAAACTTCGACCATTAAAATGGACTGCTCGCAGACTAAGCCTAGCCTGTAGAAAACAGCGTACCCATAAAATGCTGATGCTCTTTTAAACTGCCCTTGATGCTGCCAGAGAGCGTATGATAGAGCTTCCGCAAACAGACTGGGAAAAAATTGTCAACGGTCTCAATGCTCACACCCTACTTAGCCGGATGTGGAGGGACATAAATAGAATTAAAAGTAACAGAACTGGTCAGATCACGCATCCTCATCTCTTACATAGGGAGAACGAGCTAGCCAGTGCTTGGTTATGTTATGACAATCTTCCCAGCACCACAGAGGTGAAATTAATGGGCAAATATGGTGCTAGGGAGAAACTACCCAAAGGCACAGGGAGGCAAAAACTAAGTGCATTAGAGAATGGAAGAGGTCTAGAAGGCAAAGGACCCACGAAAACAAGGAGATCAGTTGAAGAGCCAGAAACGAATGTGCACAGATATGGCAGTTACGGCTGTGTCGGTTGAGGGGAGAGGACGTGTGTGGGAGTGAGGTCCTAGGCCTTCTATATCAGAACTGCTTATCTCACGCGACTGATAACTCATCATGCAACAAATATCGCTGGAGCGCAGCTGAATTGCTGCTGGAACTCTTATGTGTGAACTGTGACTAATGATATACCTAGTGAAACACAAACATGTTGATTTGAAGTGGGTGTAGGAGGCCTACCTTCACTCCGCCTCGTCTGCCTCCCCTCCTTCCTCGATTTGGAACTCAGCCATTCGCCTCTATTTACTAATGATCTAGAGGCGGTTTTTGCCAGACCACATAAGTGCTTGAGCGCCCGTGTCAGTTCTCTGTGCCTCACTCCACTCATCTTACGAATGTGTCTCCTGTGTACCTACCTGCCTGCTACAAGCAAATATCCAAGTGGTTGACAAGGGCTTAGTAAGCACATTCAAGCAGGCTTGAAAGCAGCACTCCAAGCTAGCCAGAACAAGCTAAGCCAGCCTGCAGTTACAGCTGTCCTAAGGCCCAGCATGTCTACGTATACATTCTACAGTGCTGCTGGCATACCATTGTTTCCTGTAGTGGCTTAGTTAAGAACAATTTAACGAGCATTGCAGTACTGACTTTTTAAGTGGGACATGCCAGAGGTTCACCTATAAACATAGTAAGTTTGTGCTGATTTGCTTGTGCACAGAGTGAACATTCGTCTGTCATACGTGTGCTAGAAGTGTTAAGTGCTGCAGGTTTGTTGTAACTATTTGCACGAGTGGATTTCACTGACTTAGGACATTGTGCGACCATCAATACCTACATAGGCTTAAAATGAGTGAGGAACGTCTGGCCTGCTGGGTGACCTTGAAAATGGCACTATAAGACCCGCATGCCACTTACACCCATACTGCTTGTGTCTAGTGAGGTGAATGTCCCTTCCTCGACTTTGCTATTCACCAGTATCCTTTAACTCGTCGCCATTATCTACATATGGGATAAGGGCAGATTTAGCTCATCCAGGCTAAACAGCACTCCAAGCCAGCCAGTGAAGGCCAAGTTACACTGCAGTTACATCTGTTCTGAATCCCATATTGCCTGTGTCTAGCGAGGTGAATATACCTTCCTTGTCCTTTCTATTCACCGGTATCCTGTAACCCATCGCCAATGTGAAACTGTTGTCAGCAACGAGTATAGCTGATGGTGTTGACGTAGATGATGGTGAAGGCAGAATTGAAACATATTTTAGTAAACAGGCTCGGAAAAAGTAACGAGGCTTCCAGAGAAAGCTTGCTGCAAGCAATACAGTGGGCACACACCCTCCAAAAGCTGTCAGGTTAGATTTCCCTAACAACACTGATCAAGAGACCAAGTGTAACTGGTTTTTCGAAGCTAGTGTAGACAACCTAGAGAAAACAATCAAGTTTGTCCACAATGAGGATAACTACGTCTTTGTGCCTAATGATTCAGCATTTATAGACAAACTTCTCACTCACGAATATGCCAACATCAAACTCCGAGCTGCCCCACCAAGAGCACCTAAAGTGCTTATTGTCATCTACAACGTCAACAAGCACTTGAATCCCCAATATCTGGCGTCAGAGCAAGTTGCAAGCCCTCTTCGACTTTCCAACGGTCTGATATTACTAAGCTGAGTGGACTGGCCAAGGGACTCTGCCACGCTATATTCACTCTCGTGCAGCCCTCAACAGACGCTATAACACTACATTGTACAGACCTCCTCAACGTCAATGTTATAAGCGTTGGGGCCACATTGCCAGGAAATGCCCAGCTAAGTCACACTGGTGTGCAGTGTGTGCCAACGCTCATCCTTCTGAACGGTGTTATGATATGATCAAACAGCAACAGACTGTTGCTAAACAATGTATCAATTGTAAGACCTCAGGAGTTACAGCAGCTCATGCTGACTGCAGTGTGAGGGCTGCCCACATCACAGCCACCCGCACCTCACCATGTACCCCTCATTATGACCCCCCAGGACTACCAGGTACCTTGAGTCTGAATACTGGTTCATGCCTGCCCTCAGACAATGGGGTTGAGCACCTCACCTGGGGAGCACGTCAACAGACCTCCATCACGTCGGCTGTCAATACCAGCCTAGCTGAGTCAGCTGACAGTCAGCCAAGGAGCTCAGCTGACCGGGGCTTCACGTCTCCAGATGTTCCAAGTCTTGTTCCTGTGGTATACAACCTGATGTCGCGCATAAGAGTACTGGAAACGCAACAATTTCTCCTGAAACAACAACTTGAGCAGCACAAGGAAATATGTGTAGAGTGTACCAATAACAAGAGTGTCACAATTTCCGAAAGCGAGTGTAAGGCTGCTGAACAAGGTGGTGGTGGTAGTGGTGGTGTCTTTAATTACAGAAATGACGAATCCAATAGTTGTGTTGATAACTATAGTGAGCATCATGATGAGGGCAGTGGTGTCTATGATGTTAGTAATAGTTATGAGCGTAATATAAGTGGTGGTGCACAGTGTGATGAGGGCAGTGGTGTCTGTGATGTTGGTAATAGTGATGAATGTAATGTAAGTGGTGGTGCAGAGTGTGATGAGGTTAACCACATTGACATTAATGTTGAATACAATACTGTTGATAAATGTAATGAACACAATGTTGGTAGTGGTGTTGGTGATGACAGTTATAGTGATGCTTGTAATGTTAATGGGGAGGGAATGTGAGTGGTGGTGTCACCTATCATACATTCACACATGAACAGCGTCGTGCTCTGTGTAAACAAAGACTCCCACGAGGCCTTACAACTGGAAGTGCACTTAAAAAACTCATGGACCAGGGTAACACTGCTGACATTGATAATCTCTGCTATTTATATGAAAAATTTTTTCATTATGCTGAGAAACTCAACAAGATCCCAGGACTACTATAATGGATCTAAACTCGTATAAACTTTCTATATTAAGTTGGAATATTGCATCACTTAGAAAAAGACTTCCTGACCTTCATCATAAAGTAACCACTGAGCCCATTGATGTTGTGTGTCTACAAGAGTGAAAAATCCCAATCCCCTAAATTGCCATCATTTGTTGCATATAACCTCAAATCTACTAACGCTTGTGTTCTATATATTAAACAATCACTTCCCTGTCAACTTCTTGCACATAAGAAAACAGAGGGGCTACAATACCACTGTGTTAGGATTTATACAGGGAACTCTGCTCTCAACATATTTAACTTGTACGCTCCTGCTGATAAGTTTAATTACTTGGAGCTCCCAACTTGTGCTCATTCTGAACCTACTCTCATTATTGGCGATTATAATGCAAGACACAAAAGCATTGGAAACTCACAATTTGGTAATCGTAATGGTAATCAACTGTTGTCACTCTTAAACAGTCATGATAATGTGCAAATTGTAGGTGACCTTGAACCCACACATATCTATGGAGGCGTCCTTGATCTGTGTCTTGGCTTCAACATTACTTCTGCCAGGTGCGAGTCTTCCATTGTAACAGATATAGCGTCTGACCATTTTCCAAGGCTAACCTCACTAGATATTGGTAATACTATCCTTCCTGGTGGGATATTCAAACGGAAACGTTTTAATGTTCCCACTGATGAGCATGATGACTTTGTTGCACATGTGACTGACTTCTATAATTCCTATGAGTGTTCCACTGTTGAGACCTTTAACAATGACCTTGTGAGCAGTATTCAGAACTACTTAGAACCGCCACTGAAACCTCATGGTAATGCAAACCCAACAAACTTCCATAATAATCATACCTCCTATAAAAACCATACTTATTACAATGATTCTAAACTTCGTACACTGAAACGTACTGCTCGCAGACTAGGCCTAGCCTATAGAAACCATCGTACCCCTGGAATGCTGAGCCTCTTCCAAACTGCCCTTGCTGCTGCCAGAGAGCGTATGACAACTGCGGCAGACTGGGAACAATTTGTCAGTGGTCTCATTGCTCACACCCCACTTACCGGGACATGGAGGGACATAAATAGAATTAAGGGTAACAGAACTGGGCAGATCGCGCACCCTCAACCCTTACATAGGGCGAATGAGTTAGTCAGTGCTTGGGTTGCTACATCTAGCTATGACAATCTTCCCAGTACCACACAGGAAAAATTAAATGACAAATATGATGCAAGGGAGAGACTTGTTTGCTTTATGCTCAGCAAGGCAGATGACTGCAACATTCCTTTCACTAATTATGAACTTGATGCAGCACTAACTAAGGGCAACTCCACGTCGCCTGGTGAGGATGGTATTACTTACAACATACTCAGATTGCTATGTAACTATGTAGCTATGTAACTGGGGAGCTCCATCAATCTTGGACCAACAGCCTCATCATTCCAATTCCTAAGCCCAATCAACAAAATGCATTTCGCCCAATATCTCTTATTAGCTGCTTGTGTAAAACATTTGAGAGAATGATTCTTAATCGTCTCATGTACAGAATCAAACAATTTTTGTCTCCCCGGTTGCGTGGTTTCATGCATGGAAGGAGCGTGCATCATTGCATAGCCACCTTTCTCACTCTGCACACTGACAGCTCATACACTACCTTCCTTGACCTTAAATCTGCTTTCGATGTAGCCAACCGACATGTAATCATTAGTGAACTTGCCAGAATGGATGTTGAAGGATGGCTTCTCCGCTGGATTAAAGGCTACCTGTCAAACAGAAAGTCTTCTGTGTTGTTCCAGGGACATAGAAGTATAACTAAAGACTTTGAATTAGGAACCCCACAGGGAGGTGTGCTCAGTCCCACACTATTCAATATTCTAGAATATGTAAGCAGATACAAGTATCTAGGTTTTGAGGTTCCACTGCTTGGACCTGTTGTAACGAGACTTTGTCGCCAATACAAAGACTGAGAGCACTTAGAGTTGTGGCAGGGTTTCACCCCAGGTATGGTGCTAATGTTAAAATTGTGAAAATGATGTATCTTGCTTATATTAGAACATTGGTTGATCATGCTGCACCACTACTTGCTCTCGTGTCTGACTGGAAGCTTGGAGAACTGGAAAAACTGCAGAACGAAGCAATGAGGATCATTTTAGGATGCTCTCGCACTGCCAAAATTTTAAATATGCAAAAAGAATTTGATATCCCAAGCATCAGAGATCGTGTTACTGAAAGAAATATCCTAACTGGGGTTAATGTGCTCAGGCAAGCCCATTAAAACCCCTGCACAGTAGCCCTCCAAACTTTCCTCAGCACTGGTGAACACCATTCCAGATGGATTGAAAAAACTGGTGCCGACCTCCGCATGAATCAGATACATTATCAATGTCAAGTAAGGCAACAGCGGCACTTCGTTCCATGGGATATTACCCCATTCCAAACTACCATTCCTCCATTTCCCACCCAAACTACTTCTTAAATCACAACCAAAACTTCGCCTTGAAGCCAAACATGATGCCTCAAGCCGTATTGATAACTTAGTCACACAGCACACACTCTCGCAAATTATTTACGTTGATGGTTCTGTTCATCAATCCATTGGTGCAGCTGGTTGCACTGCTGTTGTCATACAGAGTGATGGTTCTCTTAAAGAAATTGGAGCACGCATTAATAATTGGGCCTCTACCCTTCAGACAGAACTGTTTGCCATACTCCTTGCACTCAAATGTGTCCATGTATCTAAGATTGACACTTTAATTGTAACTGATTCTCTGTCATCCATAAATGCTCTCAACTCATTAAGTATAAATTGTGGCATGCTTGTGTCAGAAGCCAGACACAGGTATGGTAAGATTGTGGACAGTGGAGTCAGAGTGCACATGCTGTGGATTCCATCTCACATTGGTCTTCAGATGCATGATAAAACTGATAAATTGGCTAAGGTGTATCCTCTCAAAGAGGGAGTAGATTACAATCTTGGCTTGTCAGTTAGCAGTTTGAGAACAATAAGAAAAGAACTACAACTGAATTTTATTGACTTAAGACTCAGGGAGATTGACACCAGTGAGTCCATCGATCATCATTCTATCATGCAGGAGGGGCCAAATGTCTATGGTGCACCCAACAAAATAAGGAGACTCTTGGATGTCACTATCGCCCGGCTCCGGCTGTCACTATTTCCCGGCTCCGGCTGGGTTACAAGTATCTTAGGCAGGTTAAATCACCGCCACCAGATGTAGACCAAACGAAATGTAAACTTTGCCAAATGGATTATTGTCACACCCTGCGTCATTATGTACTGGAGTGTGATAAAATTAATGAATTTAGAAACAACTCACTCAGAAATGTTCAAGAAATGGCAAAGTATTTTATCCACAGTGGTATATTACAGACCATTCTGGAGAAATACCCTGACTTTGCTAGCTGTAAATAATGCATTACCATGTGCGTGTGTGTGTGTGTGTGTGTGTGTGTGTGTGTGTGTACTCACCAATTTGTACTCACCTATTTGTGGTTGCAGGGGTCGATTCACAGCTCCTGGCCCCGCCTCTTCGCTGATTGCTACTAGGTCCTCTCTCTCCGTGCCCCATGAGCTCTATCATACCTCGCCTTAAAACTATGTATGGTTCCCGCCTCCACTACGTCACTTTCTAGGCTATTCCATGGCCTGACTACTCTATGACTGAAGAAATACTTCCTAACATCCCTTTGATTCATCTGAGTCTTCAACTTCCAATTGTGACCTCTTGTGTCTGTGTCCCTTCTCTGGAACATCCCGTCTTTGTCTACCTTGTCTATTCCGCGCAGTATTTTATATGTCGTTATCATGTCTCCCCTGACCCTCCTGTCCTCCAGTGTTGTCAGGCCGATTTCCCTCAACCTTTCTTCGTAGGACAATCCCCGTAGCTCTGGGACTAGTCTTGTTGCAAACCTTTGCACTTTCTCTAATTTCTTGACGTGCTTGACTAGGTGTGGGTTCCAAACTGGTGCTGCATACTCCAGTATGGGGCTGACGTAAATGGTATACAGAGTCTTAAACGAATCCTTACTGAGGTATCAGAACGCTATCCGTAGGTTTGCCAGGAGCCCGTATGCTGCAGCAGTTATCTGATTGATGTGCGCCTCAGGAGATACGCTCGGTGGTATACTCACCCCCAGATCTTTTTCCTTGAGTGAGGTTTGCAGTCTTTGGCCATCTAAACTATATTGTGTCTGCGGTCTTCTTTGCCCTTCCCCAATCTTCATGACTCTGCATTTGGCAGGGTTAAATTCAAGGAGCCAGTTGCTGGACCAGGCTTGTAGCCTGTCCAGGTCTCTTTGTAGTCCTGCCTGATCCTCATCCGATTTGAGTCTTCTCATTAACTTCACATCATCTGCAAACAAGGACACTTCTGAGTCTATCCCTTCCGTTACGTCGTTCACATACACCAAGAACAGCACAGGTCCTAGGACTGACCCCTGTGGAACCCCGCTTGTCACAGGCGCCCACTCTGACACCTCGTCGCGTACCATGACTCGTTGTTGCCTCCCTGTCAGGTATTCTCTGATCCATTGCAGTGCCTTTCCTGTTATGTGTGCCTGGTCCTCTAGCTTTTGCAGTAACCTCTTGTGAGGAACTGTGTCGAAGGCCTTCTTGCAGTCCAAAAATATGCAGTCGATCCACCCCTCTCTCTCTCTTGTCTTACTTCTGTCACCTTGTCATAAAACTCTAGTAGGTTTGTGACACAGGATTTTCCTTCCCTGAAACCGTGCTGGTTGTCAATTATACACTTGTTTCTTTCCAGGTACTCCACCACTCTCCTCCTGATGATCTTCTCCATGACCTTGCATACTATACACATTAGTGATACAGGTCTGTAGTTTAGTGCCTCATGTCTGTCTCCCTTTTTAAAAATTGGGACTACATTTGCCGTTTTCCATACCTCAGGGAGTTGCCCAGTTTGAAATGATGTGTTGAAGATCTTTCTTAATGGCTCACACAATATCTCTGCTCCCTCTTTAAGGACCCATAGAGAGATGTTGTCTGGTCCCACCGCCTTTGAGGTGTCAAGTTAGCATAGCAGCTTCTTCACCTCCTCCTTGGTTATGTACCTCATCCAGCACTTGCTGGTGTGCCCCCCCCCTGTTCTGATTTCCTGGAGTCCTACTGGTTTCCACTGTAAATACCTCTTTAAATCTTGTGTTTAGCTCCCGACATACCTCTCGGTCGTTTCTTGTGAATTCCCCATCACCCTTCCTCAGTCTGATTACCTGGTTCTTGACTGTTGTTTTCCTCCTGATGTGGCTGTACAACAGCTTTGGGTCAGTCTTTACTTTTGATGCTATGTCATTTTCATATTGTCTCTGAGCCTCCCTTCTTATCTGTGCATATTCGTTTCTGGCTCTTCGGCTAATCTCTTTATTTTCCTGAGTTCTCTGTCTTCTGTACCTTTTCCATTCTCTAGTACACCTAGTTTTTGCCTCTCTACACCTTTGGGTGAACCAAGGACTCGTTCTGTTCTTCCCATTATTTCTGTTTCCCTTGGGAACAAACCTCTATTCTGCCTCCTTGCATTTTGTTGCGACATAGTCCATCATTTCTTGCACTGGTTTTCCTGTCAGTTCCCTTTCCCACTGAATGTCTTGAAGGAAGTTCCTCATGCATGAGTAGTTCCCCCTTTTGTAGTTTGGTTTTTCCCAGCCTATTCCTGCTACTCTCTCCACTTGGAGCTCAACTATGTAGTCAAAGTACAGAACCACATGATCACTAGCTCTCAGGGGCCTTTCATACATGATACCCTCGATGTCCGAACTACTCAAGGTGAATACAAGGTCCAACCTTGCTGGTTCATCCTCTCCTCTCTCTCTGGTAGTGTCTCTAACATGTTGATGCATGAGGTTTTCCAGTACCACATCCATCATCTTGGCTCTCCATGTTTTGGGACCCCCATGGGGCTCCAGGTTTTCCCAGTCAATCTCCTTGTGATTGAAATCACCCATAACTAGTAACTTTGCTCCCCCCATGTGTGCTCTCCTGGCCACCTCGGCTAGTATGTCGATCATTGCTTTGTTGCTCTCATCATATTCTTCTCTTGGCCTCCTGCAGTTCTGTGGTGGGTTGTACATTACTGCAATTATCACCTTATGTCCCTCAGACTGGATTGTTCCTACTAAGTAGTCCCTTTCGCCCGTGCCATCCATTCTTCCATTTTCTCAAAACCCCACTGGTTTTTAATGAGCAGTGCAACTCCACCTCCCCCTCTCCTCCCTCTGTCTTTCCTGAGGATTTGATATCCGGATGGAAAGATTG
>NC_091293.1:19058218-19065718 GCF_038502225.1 Cherax quadricarinatus | reverse complement strand
TTCAGCTTCCAGTTGTGACCCCTTGTCCCTGTATTCCCTCTCTGGAACATCCTATCTCTGTCCACCTTGTCTATTCCCCGCAGTATCTTGTATGTCGTTATCATGTCTCCCCTGACCCTTCTGTCCTCCAGTGTCGTCAGTCCGATTTCCCTTAACCTTTCCTCGTACGACATTCCCTTGAGCTCTGGGACTAGCCTTGTTGCAAACCTTTGTACTTTCTCTAACTTCTTGACGTGCTTGACCAGGTGTGGGTTCCAGACTGGTGCTGCATACTCCAGTATGGGCCTAACATACACAGTGTACAGTGTCTTGAACGATTCCTTATTAAGGTATCGGAACGCTATTCTCAGGTTTGCCAGGCGCCCGTATGCTGCAGCGGTTATTTGGTTGATGTGTGCCTCCGGTGATGTGCTCGGTGTTATGGTCACCCCAAGGTCTTTCTCCCTGAGTGAGGTCTGTAGTCTTTGTCCACTTAGCCTATACTCTGTCTGCGGTCTTCTTTGCCCCTCCCCAATCTTCATGACTTTGCATTTGGCTGGATTGAATTCGAGAAGCCAGTTACTGGACCACATGTCCAGCCTCTCCAGGTCTCTTTGCAGTCCTGCCTCATCCTCGTCCGATTTAATTCTTCTCATCAACTTCACGTCATCTGCGAACAGGGACACTTCAGAGTCTATTCCTTCCATCATGTCGTTCACATATATCAAAAATAGCACTGGTCCTAGAACTGACCCCTGTGGGACCCCGCTCGTAACAGGCGCCCACTGTGATACCTCTTCACGTACCATGACTCGTTGCTGCCTCCCTGTCAGGTATTCCCTTATCCATTGCAGTGCCCTTCCTTTTACGTGTGCCTGATCCTCCAGCTTCTGCACTAATCTCTTGTGGGGAACTGTGTCAAAGGCCTTCCTGCAGTCTAGGAAAACGCAATCTACCCAACCCTCTCTCTCGTGTCTTACTTCTGTTACCTTGTCATAAAACTCCAGGAGGTTTGTGATACAAGATTTGCCTTCCATGAACCCATGCTGGTTTTCATTTATAATCTTGTTCCTTTCCAGGTGTTCGACAACTCTCCTCCTGATAATCTTCTCCATGACTTTGCACACGATACATGTCAGAGACACAGGTCTGTAGTTTAGTGCCTCGTTTCTGTTTCCTTTCTTAAATATAGGGACTACATTAGCTGTCTTCCATTCCTCAGGTAGTTGCCCAGTTTCAAGGGATGTGTTGAAGATTGTGGTTAGAGGCACACACAGCATCTCTGCTCCTTCTCTAAGGACCCATGGGGAGATGTTGTCCGGTCCCATCGCCTTTGAGGTGTCAAGGTCACTTAAGAGCTTCTTCACCTCCTCCTCAGTTGTTCGTATGTCATCCAACACTTGTTGGTATATTCCCTCTTGATGTTCCCTTCTGTTCTGTCTTCCCACAGCCCTTCCTGTCTCTACTGTAAAAACTTCCTTAAATCTCCTGTTCAGCTCCTCACATACCTCCTGATCATTTCTTGTGAGTTCTCCACCTTCTGTCCTTAATCTGATAACCTGGTCTTTGAGTGTTGTCTTCCTCCTGATGTCGCTATACAACAGCTTCGGGTCAGTCTTGATTCTCGATGCTATGTCATTTTCATACTGTCGCTGGGCCTCCCTCCTTACCTGTGCGTACTCATTCCTGGCTCTGCGACTGATCTCCCTATTTTCGTGTGTTCTCTGCCTTCTGTACTTTTTCCATTCTCTATTGCACTTTGTTTTTGCCTCCTGTGTGTGTGTGCGTGTGTGTGTGTGTGTGTGTGTGTGTGTGTGTGTGTGTGTGTGTGTGTGTGTGTGTGTGTGTGAGTGTGTGTGTGTGTGTGCATGAGTGTGTGTACGTGTGTGTGTATGAGTTTGTGTATGAGTGTGTGTGTGTGTGTGTGCGTGCATACATGTGTGTGTGTGTGTGTGTGTGTACTCACCTATTTGTGGTTGCAGGGGTCGAGTCCTAGCTCCTGGCCCCGCCTCTTCACCGGTTGCTACTAGGCCCTCTCTTTCCCCGCTCCATGAGCTTTATCAAACCTCGTCTTAAAACTGGGTATGGTTCCTGCCTCCACTACGTCATTTTCTAGGCTATTCCACTGCCTTACAACTCTATGACTGAAGAAATACTTCCTACTATCTCTCTGACTCATTTGTGTCTTCAACTTCCAATTGTGGCCTCTTGTTTCTGTGTCCCCTCCCTGGAACATCCTGTCTTTGTCCACCTTGTCTATTCCACGCAGTATTTTATATGTCGTTATCATGTCTCCCCTGACCCTCCTGTCCTCCAGTGTCGTCAAGCCGATTTCCCTTAATCTTTCTTCATAGGACATTCCCCTTAGCTCTGGAACTAGCCTTGTCGCAAACCTTTGTACTTTCTCTAGTTTCTTGACGTGCTTTATCAAGTGCGGGTTCCAAACAGGTGCTGCATACTCCAGTATGGGCCTGACATACACGGTGTACAGTGTCTTGAATGATTCCTTACTAAGGTATCGGAATGCTGTTCTCAGGTTTGCCAGGCGCCCATATGCTGCAGCAGTTATCTGATTGATGTGTGCTTCCGGAGACATGCTCGGTGTTATACTCACCCCAAGATCTTTCTCCTTGAGTGAGGTTTGCAGTCTTTGGCCACCTAGCCTATACTCTGTCTGTGGTCTTCTGTGCCCTTCCCCTATCTTCATGACTTTGCATTTGGCAGGATTAAATTCGAGAAGCCATTTGCTGGACCAGGTGTCCAGTCTGTCCAGGTCTCTTTGAAGTCCTGCCTGGTCCTCATCAGATTTAATTCTCCTCATTAACTTCACATCATCTGCAAACAGGGACACTTCTGAGTCTAACCCTTCCGTCATGTCGTTCACATATACCAAAAATAGCACTGGTCCTAGGACCGACCCCTGTGGGACCCCGCTCGTCACAGGTGCCCACTGTGATACATCATTACGTACCATGACTCGTTGTTGCCTCCCTGTCAGGTATTCTCTGATCCATTGCAGTGCCCTTCCTGTTATATGCGCCTGATGCTCTAGCTTCTGCACTAATCTCTTGTGAGGAACTGTGTCAAAGGCCTTCTTGCAGTCCAAGAAGATGCAATCAACCCACCCCTCTCTCTCTTGTCTTACTTCTGTTATTTTATCATAAAACTCCAGAAGGTTTGTGACACAGGATTTGCCTTCCGTGAATCCGTGCTGGTTGGCATTTATACTCCTGTTCTGTTCCAGGTGCTCCACCACTCTCCTCCTGATAATCTTCTCCATAATTTTGCATACTATACACGTCAATGACACAGGTCTATAGTTTAGTGCCTCTTTTCTGTCTCCTTTTTTAAAAATTGGAACTACATTTGCCGTCTTCCATACCTCAGGTAGTTGCCCAGTTTCCAGGGATGTGTTGAAGATTGTGGTAAGTGGCACGCACAACATATCTGCTCCCTCTCTAAGGACCCACGGGGAGATGTTGTCCGGTCCCATTGCCTTTGAGGTATCGATGTCCCTTAGCAGTTTCTTCACCTCCTCCTCATCTGTATGTATGTCGTCCAACACTTGTTGGTGTATTCCTTGCTGGTGTCCCCATCTGGTCTGTTCCCCCAGTGTCCTTCCTGTCTCTACTGTAAATACTTCCTTAAATCTCGTGTTGAGCTCCTCGCATAACTCTTGATCGTTTCTTGTGAGTTCTCCACCTTCTTTCCTCAGCCTTATCACCTGGTCCTTGACTGTTGTCTTCCTCCTAATGTGGCTATACAGCAGTTTCGGGTCAGATTTGACTTTCGATGCTATGTCGTTTTCATACTGTCGCTGGGCCTCCCTCCTTATCTGTGCATACTCGTTTCTGGCTCTTCTACTAATCTCCTTGTTTTCCTGGGTCCTATGCCTCCTGTACCTTTTCCATTCTCTGTTGCACTTAGTTTTTGCCTCCCTACACCTTCGGGTAAACCAAGGACTCGTTTTGGTCTTCCTATTATTTCTGTTTCCCTTGGGAACAAAACTTTCCTCTGCCTCCTTGCACTTTGTTGCCACATATTCCATCATCTCGTTTACTGATTTTCCTACCATTTCTCTGTCCCACTGAACCTCCTGAGTGTGTGTGTGTGTGTGTGTGTGTGTGTGTGTGTGTGTGTATGAGTTTGTGTATGAGTGTGTGTGTGTTTGTGTGAGTGTGTGTGTGTGTGTGTGTGTGTACTCACCTATTTGTGCTCACCTATTTGTGGTTGCAGGGGTCGAGTCACAGCTCCTGGCCCCGCCTCTTCGCTGATTGCTACTAGGTCCTCTCTCTCCCTGCCCCATGAGCTCTATCATACCTCGCCTTAAAACTATGTATGGTTCCTGCCTCCACCACATCACTTTCTAGGCTATTCCATGGCCTGACTACTCTATGACTGAAGAAATACTTCCTAACATCCCTTTGATTCATCTGAGTCTTCAACTTCCAATTGTGACCTCTTGTGTCTGTGTCCCATCTCTGGAACATCCCGTCTTTGTCCACCTCGTCTATTCCGCGCAGTATTTTATATGTCGTTATCATGTCTCCCCTGACCCTCCTGGCCTCCAGTGTCGTCAGGCCGATTTCCCTCAACCTTTCTTCATAGGACAATCCCCGTAGCTCTGGGACTAGTCTTGTTGCAAACCTTTGCACTTTCTCTAATTTCTTGACGTGCTTGACTAGGTGTGGATTCCAAACTGGTGCTGCATACTCCAGTATGGGCCTGACGTAGATGGTGTACAGAGTCTTAAACGAATCCTTACTGAGGTATCGGAACGCTATCCGTAGGTTTGCCAGTCGCCCGTATGCTGCAGCAGTTATCTGATTGATGTGCGCCTCAGGAGATATGCTCGGTGTTATACTCACCCCCAGATCTTTTTCCTTTAGTGAGGTTTGCAGTCTTTGGCCATCTAAACTATATTGTGTCTGCGGTCTTCTTTGCCCTTCCCCAATCTTCATGACTTTGCATTTGGCAGGGTTAAATTCAAGGAGCCAGTTGCTGGACCAGGCTTGTAGCCTGTCCAGATCTCTTTGTAATCCTGCCTGATCCTCGTTCGATTCGATTCTTCTCATTAACTTCACATCGTCTGCAAACAAGGACACTTCTGAGTCTATCCCTTCCGTTATGTCGTTCACGTATACCAAGAACAGCACAGGTCCTAGGACTGACCCCTGTGGAACCCCGCTTGTCACAGGCGCCCACTCTGACACCTCATCGCGTACCATGACTCGTTGTTTCCTCCCTGTCAGATATTCTCTGATCCATTGCAGTGCCTTTCCTGTTATGTGTGCCTGGTCCTCTAGCTTTTGCAGTAACCTCTTGTGAGGAACTGTGTCGAAAGCCTTCTTGCAGTCCAAAAATACGCAGTCGATCCACCCCTCTCTCTCTTGTCTTACTTCTGTCACCTTGTCATAAAACTCTAGTAGGTTTGTGACACAGGATTTTCCTTCCCTGAAACCGTGCTGGTTGTCAATTATACACTTGTTTCTTTCCAGGTGCCCCACCACTCTCCTCCTGATGATCTTCTCCATGACCTTGCATACTATACACGTTAGAGATACAGGTCTGTAGTTTAGTGCCTCATGTCTGTCTCCCTTTTTAAAAATTGGGACTACATTTGCCATTTTCCATACCTCAGGGAGTTGCCCAGTTTCAAATGATGTGTTGAAGATCTTTGTTAATGGCTCACACAATATCTCTGCTCCCTCTTTAAGGACCCATGGAGAGATGTTGTCTGGTCCCTCCGCCTTTGAGGTGTCAAGTTCGCATAGCAGCTTCTTCACCTCCTCCTTGGTTATATGTACCTCATCCAGCACTTGCTGGTGTGCCCCCCTGTTCTGATTTCTTGGAGTCCTACTGGTTTCCACTGTAAATACCTCTTTAAATCTTGTGTTGAGCTCCTGACATACCTCTCGGTCGTTTCTTGTGAATTCCCCATCACCCTTCCTCAGTCTGATTACCTGGTCCTTGACTGTTGTTTTCCTCCTGATGTGGCTGTACAACAGCTTCGGGTCAGTCTTTACTTTTGATTCTATGTCATTTTCATATTGTCTCTGAGCCTCCCTTCTTATCTGTGCATATTCGTTTCTGGCTCTTCGGCTGATTTCTTTATTTTCCTGAGTTCTCTGTCTTCTGTACCTTTTCCATTCTCTAGTACACCTAGTTTTTGCCTCCCTACACCTTTGGGTGAACCAAGGACTCGTTCTGTTCTTCCCATTATTTCTGTTTCCCTTGGGAACAAACCTCTCCTCTGCCTCCTTGCATTTTGTTGCTACATAGTCCATCATTTCTTGTACTGGTTTTCCTGTCAGTTCCCTCTCCCACTGAATGTCTTGAAGGAAGTTCCTCATGCCTGAGTAGTTCCCCCTTTTGTAGTTTGGTTTTTCCCAGCCTATTCCTGCTACTCTCTCCACTTGGAGCTCAACTATGTAGTCGAAGCACAGAACCACGTGATCACTAGCTCCCAGGGGCCTTTCATACATGATACCCTCGATGTCCGAACTACTCATGGTGAATACAAGGTCCAACCTTGCTGGTTCATCCTCTCCTCTCTCTCTGGTAGTGTCTCTAACATGTTGATGCATGAGGTTCTCCAGTACCACATCCATCATCTTGGCTCTCCATGTTTCGGGACCCCCATGGGGCTCCAGGTTTTCCCAGTCAATCTCCTTGTGATTGAAATCACCCATAACTAGTAACTTTGCTCCCCCCGTGTGTGCTCTCCTGGCCACCTCGGCTAGTGTGTTGATCATTGCTCTGTTGCTCTCATCGTATTCTTCTCTTGGCCTCCTGCAGTTCTGTGGTGGGTTGTACATTACTGCAATTATCACCTTATGTCCCTCAGACTGGATTGTTCCTACTAAGTAGTCCCTTTCGCCCATGCCATCCATTCCTTCCATTTTCTCAAAACCCCACTGGTTTTTAATGAGCAGTGCAACTCCTCCTCCCCCTCTCCTCCCTCTGTCTTTCCTGAAGATTTGATATCCGGATGGAAAGATTGAATCTGTTATTATTCTGGTGAGTTTTGTTTCTGTGAGTGCTATTATGTCTGGGGATGTCTCTTTGATTCTTTCGTGCCACTCCTCATACTTGTTTGTTATTCCATCTGCATTTGTATACCACACCTTCAACTTCTTTTCTAAGACTGTGGTCTGGGAAGTATATTGGGGTTGGGGAAGTGGGAGACCAGGTAAGGAACTATGGGTTGTTGCTGTGGGGGTGAAGTTTGTAATGTAGTGGGTGGGGGCATTGGATGTGGCATGGGTGTTTTGATTTAGAGTGTTTGGTTGCACTGGGGTTGACCTGGTTGGGAGGCTTCTATAGAAAGTTGTGAGGGAGGCTGTATTAGATCTTCTTCCTGGGTCTGGGATCTCCTGTCTGTCTTCTCCATCCCCTCTCTTTCCTCCTTTTGCCTTTGTACCATCTCTCTCAGTTTCTTCCTTTCTTCTTGTGTTCTGTCGCGGTCGAGATACACCCTCCTGTATGCCATCATGTCCCTTAATCGTGCTTTCTCCTGCA